>NC_142040.1:19291262-19455762 GCF_982192425.1 Myodes glareolus | reverse complement strand
CCTTGCTTTTAAATTGATCTCTAAGTTCTCACATCTGGCAACTATGGGGATTCGGCACCTTTCTGCACCATGAAAGCTAGCCAGTAGGGCTGAAACGTCCAGGTCAGTAACTGCTCTTCTCTGTGTTTTGTAACTCAGCTATGAGGTGTCTTTAGCTAGGGTCTTCCCATCAAGTTCTCAAGAGCAGTGGCAGTAGCTATAAAGTTTGGGCACTGTGCTGGCTAGTTGCATGTCTGCGTGACACAAGCTAGAGTCATTTCAGAAGAGAGAACTTCCATTGAAAAAAATGTTTCCAGCAGACTGGCTTGTGTGGGCAAGCCCATGGTACATTTTCTTAACTGCACCATGATTGTTGTGTCAGGGCCCACCTCACTGTGGGTAGTGCCATCCCTGAGCTGTTGGGCCTCAGTGCTGTAAGAATGTGGGCTGAGCAAGCCATGAGGAGCAAGCCAGCAAGCAGCACCCCTCCGTGACATGTGCTTCAGTTCCTGTATTGATTTCTTTAATGATGGGCTGTTAGCTGGAAATGTAAGGAAAAAAAAATAAACCCTTTCCTTCTTAAGTTGTTTTTTGGTCACAGTGTTTTTCATAGCAACAGAAAAAAAAAGTCCTTAAGACAGCTCTGTGAGACCCCACTGGCCAACAACTCAAAAAAGGTAACCATTCTGAACATTGGGATGCTTCATTTGCTACTATGTAATGTCTACTTGGGTTATTGTCCCCTCTTACAGGGTAACGCCACTTAAATTCTTTAAACTGTTTTATATATGCATATGTGTATACTTTAGGAGTTTTCTGCAGCAGTAGATTTTTTTATGACCTTTTCCCTCTTTCTTTTTAGTAACAATTTTTCGTTGATTCTTTGGTAACTTCATATCATGCACCCCAATCCTGCTCAGTCCTTCATAGTGCCTCCATATCTTCCCCTCACCCATGCAACATCTACCCCAAAGAACTCCTCTAAAAAAAAAATAAAAGCAAAACAGTACGCATACCTAAAAACCCCACCTTGCTCCTCTGTCTCTCCAACACCTTCTGGTTGATCCTAGCGTCATCAGGAACTGCGGTGTGTCACTCAGAATCCTTATGTCCTATCAGCCCCGCCCACAAACTGTTCATTACAGTGTCACCGGCCTGGCTCAAGGCCTCTGGCACACCATTGCCATCGATATTGGCACCTCACTGAAACTCCTCTCGGATATCCTGTTGTTGCCCCGCGTCAGAGCCATAGAGATCTTTCGGCTATTGTTCCGCAGGACCAGTCCCTTCACTTGCTCCAGTGGGTCATAGATGGGATGGCGTAGATGTTAAAGTGGGCAAACCCAAAGCTCAGGATGAGGGTCAGGGCCACTAGGACTGCGCCCCTCCAGTGAGGGACAGAGCCAACTTTCCTGGGCCCATGCCGTCAGGGTCAGCTCTCCCGAATACGGGCCAACTGTAGTGTCCAGCGAGGAGCAGGGGCTGCTATCCCTGGGCTAGTGGGGGATGGGGCCAGCTCAGCATGACCCTTTGATTTCAACAGACATAGTTTCTATGACCCCCTGTGATAACACAGGCCTCAACACAGACCCCTGCTGCAGCAGGAATATGGACCTAGACATGACCCTCGCAGCAGCAACAGACATTACCATAGTCCCGGTGGCACAGGCCACCCGCATCAGTGTGACCCTGGTGACAGTAAGGCCCTCGATCACCACCATGGTCTCAGGTGGCTGACCAGATCACAAGCATCGGTACAGACCTCGGTGGTAAAGGAGCCATGGACATCAACTCAGACCCTGCCTTCTGCAGGCTCATGGACCCAGAAGTGGCCCTCAGCAGCAGCCTAGGCATATGTGGCAAATCAGCATGTCCTCATACTGGCACAGCCTTCAGACACCAACATGGCCAAAGACTGTGGCCTAGACCCCAGGCATTCATGTGGTCTTTGGTGGCACCATGGGCCACTAACATCCACACAGACTCCCTTTCTCTTTACCTCTCCCCCTCTTCTTTGCTTTTTTGCTCTCTTTCTCTTCCTCCTCCCTCCCTCCTTCCATCTCTCCCTCCCTCATCTTTCTTTCTTTCTTTCTTTCTTTCTTTCTTTCTTTCTTTCTTTCTTTTTCTCTCTCTCTCTTCCTTTCTCTCTCTCTTTCTTTCTTTCTCTCATTAATTCTTTCTTTCTTTATTTCTTTCTTCCTTCCTTTCTTTGTTTCTTCCTTTCATTTTTTTTTTGTTTATGAAGACAGGGTTTCTCTGTGTAGTCCTAGCTATCTTGGAGTTCCCTCTTAGACGAAGCTCTAGCCTCATGCTCAAATATCCACCTGTCTCTGCCTCCTGAGTGTTGGGATTAAAGGCACGCACCACCACCACCTGACTCCATATGGATTTTTCAAAAGTCCTCTATTGTTAGTTATCCCTCCCCATGGTCTGTTCTCTATGTTATCCTTCCATCCCCACCCGAATTAACTTCTCCTGTTCCCTTTCCCCTGTACTTAATAAATATTCCAAAGCTAACATCCGTATATAAGAGAAAACATTTGATGTTTGACTTTGCGTCTGCATCACTCACTTAGATGATTGTCTCCAGTTCTATTCACTAACTTGCAAATTTCAAATTTTCTTAACAGCTGAATCATATTACACTGTGTAAGACATGTACCAGATTTTTATTATCTATTCACCAGCTGATGAACATCTAGGCTACCCCTGTTTCTTGGCTATTATGGATAGAGCATGAAGGAACATGGACGAGGAAGTGTCTTTGTAGTAAGATACAGAGTCCCTTGGGTAGATGCCCAAGAGTGCTGAAACTGGATCATGCGGTAGACCTATTTCTAGCCCATTGAGAATCCTCCACACTAATTTCCACTGTAGCTGCATCCTTTTGCACCCCACCAGCGTTGAACTAGCGCTCTGCTTTCCCCACGTCTACACCAGCACTGCCTGTCACTTCCGGTTTGGCCATTCTGAATGGGTAAGAGGAAGTCTCAAAGGAGTTTTAACTTGCATCTCCCTCATGGCTAAGGGCCTGGATCTTTCAGGATCTTTCTCAGCCATTCGTAGTTGATATTTTGTGGACTCTTTATTTTGTTCCCTGCCGTGTTTTTAACTGAATTGTTTGCTTTCTTGAGGTCTAGTTCTTCATATAGTGTAGACACTAGCCCTCTGTCAGATATGTAGCTTGTATCTGTTCATTGGGCGGCCTCTTTACTTGAACGATGCTTCCCTTTAGTTTCGTGTGGACCTTTTGTGGATGTAGGTCTTAGTTCCTGTGCTCCAGAGGTTCTTCTCAAAGTCATTACCTGTGCCTATAAATTCAAGCGTCTGCCTGCCTTTCTCCTCTATTAGAATCAGATCTTCTGTTGAGGTCCTCTATCCTTTTGAAGTTAAGGTTTTTTCAGGGTAAGAGATAAGGATCTATCATGACCAACACCTTTTGTTGAAAATGCTATCTTTTTCTCCAGTGTGTATTTTTTGGCTCTTTGTTAAAAATGTGGCTGTTTTTTAGGATGAGGTCTCCTGTAGCCAAGGCCATCTAGTATTCTGGGTATTTCTTAATCCATTCAATTGATCATACAAGTTAATCATCATCATCCCTGCTTGTTTTACCCGTTGTCTCAGTAGCTCTGTTTAGACTGTAACTGAAATCATGTGTAAGTTTCATTTTCCATGTAACACCATAGAAGAGAATTTGGAATCAATTTTTTTAACACTACATTTCTCCTTTCTCCATCTCATTTGTCTTCGTGTTGGGATATTTGTTATTTTTCTCTGTGTGATACCATAAGCTCTCTCTTTCTAAGTGTCATTTAACTTCAAAATTTTTAGCCGTAGTAGTGTGTTCTTATTCTTCCTGCATACATAGCTAATGTTTAAGAGACCTTGTATGTATCTCCAGCTTTTCCATGTTAAAAGTTTTCTGAGAGTTCTTTATTGCTAGCTCTCATCTTCAACGGTATATTTTAGAAATGAATCATGGTGGTTGTATTTCCTGAGTTCTGGAACACAAGAACCAGACTTTCTTTTGCCTTCACATATGAATGGAAGCATCTCAAACTTGGCTTCATTGATTTTTATGGAGTGTTGCTAAGGAAAAATGTGGGATCGGTCTGGTTTGTTTTCCTTTGTGATATCTTTCACATTTGTAGATATTCTTTATTTTCATGTGCATAGTAGAGTCAGCGTTTGTTTCATTAATGCCATTCTGTTCACTTCTGTGAAAGATGTGAACATTATCTAGCTTTGCTTTCATACTGAGAAGTTCTTCTGCCTTACATTTAAGCATAATGTTTTGTACTTTTCTCATTGAGAAAATTGCTATGTGTTGACTCCGATCTCTGGTGGTGCTGGCAGTGATAGCTTCCATCTCGGTGACCTTGGCCATTATATCCTCACCCTCCATTGCTGCTCTTTTCTCTGTTTGTTTTCTTTAGATCATTGGGTCACCTGGGACACCTTCGCCTCTAAAACTCTAATTGTCAGAAAGAATTTTAAAGTGTGTGTTCTGCATTAATATTTTCAACGTATCGTGCACAAGTTTCACTTGGTTTTCTTCTTACTGTTAAGCTGGGGAAGTTCCTCCTAGACCCGCTGTCTGCCCCAGGGAATGCAGTGACTACTCCCTGGCCTGCTTCTTTCCTCATGTCGTCATTCAGTCTGCCCAGGGAGTGGTTGGGGAACAGGGGTGTTGGGCAGCAGGAAGCCACCCAGCCCACTTTAGCTATGTCTAAAGCACAGAACCACATGATTGCCTTCATTTCAGCCTCTGAGATGTTCTGTGGTGATGTGGAGGGGAGTGAACACCCCAGGCTTCTCACATGAACCCTATTTGGTTCTCAGGACATTGTGAGATGCTGTGGCTCCTGGGCTGTTTGTTTAAGGTCTGATCTTGTTTCTTTAGTTCAGTCATTCGTGTTCTGCCATGACGCTTCTCTGCTCCTTATCTCCTGGGCTCCCTCCCTGGTTAGGGTCCAGATAGGGAAAAATAAAACTGATACGCCCAACAGATATTACTCTGTGTGTGTGTGTGTGTGTGTGTGTGTGTGTGTGTGTGTGTGTGTGTGTGTACATGAAATACAAAATAAAAAGGGGAAAAAAACAAAGTCAACACACTGTTAAAAAGCTTCATTGGTGAAAGCAAAGCTGGCCATAATGGCCTTCTAGCTCATGATATGATGCTAGCGTGCGGCTGGGCCCATCCACCACATGTTTTATGCCTATTATATGCTTCATAGGAAGATTTGGTTTTGTTTTTAAAATGGGCTGATAAAGCACCCTTCAAACTTTCTTTCTCTTCAGGCTATGAATTGCTCATATGGTGAAGCCTCACCAACCCAATGGAAGCCTTGAGGAGAGGGATGCCCCCTCTCCCTGCCCATGGCTGTGTCTCGCCGAAGGTGAGATCACATGTATCTCACACCCTCTTTCCATGCTTTGGTCTCCATTTCATTGTATGTAGCTTGCTGTTAAGAATCCATTCAATGAAATTGTGACTGCCCTGGTTTTACTATGCATATTTCCTTCTCAAACCTTGGCAGAGAGTATTATTCCTGTTTCAGATGGGGCGGGTGGAGAGATTCAGCTTATGTCTCTCCCATATTTCCTGGAAGACACTTTTCCTCTTAAGAATTATGGATTTGGAACACATTTTTAACAAGCTGTTTTTAGCCCCTGGGTTTGGCATGAACTCTTTTAATATAAAATGTTCATTACGATTCCCACTGGTGAATTCTTTAAGATAACAAGTTCACATCGTTTCTGAAGGCAGTAAGAATGGCTTCAATTACGAATCCTCTTTTTGTCCCTTGCTGTTTCTCGGTGACTGTGCCTTGCCTGGCAGAGAACAACACCCAGAGTTTTTCTGTGGATTCAGCTGGTTTCTGCAGGTCTAGACACCTGAATGATTTTCTTGTTCAAGCTCTGAGATACACTCATTGTGAGGGCTGAGTCAAGTGTGAAGTAGGCTATAAGATGTGGTGGCTCATACCCAGAGTTACAGTACTCAGAAGGTTAAAGCAGGAGGGTCATGAGTTCTAGGCCACTATAAAGCAAGGCCTTGTCCCTGTCTTGTACAGCAATTTCTGAAGACCAGCAGAAGACTTGATGAAGAGATCATAGTTCTTCAAGAGTTCATACTACTGTTAGTGACTCTGTCTATGCTCTCCCAATATTTATTTCAATAATAGCTAATAATTTTTGTAAATAAACAAAAATATCTACTACTACTTACAATATTAGTATTCACAACAGTAAGATAAAATGATTTTCTAAGCATCTATTTACTTGCCCTACCTGTTTCCCCAGGCCTGATGGAAATGAACATTGACTACTCTTAACTTTCCAAGTGATTATAACCAAATCTGAGCAAAGGAAAGGAAACAAATAATTACATCAAAGGATCAGAGGATCAGAGGAAAGAAATAAATGTGATCAGCATGGTAGTGGAGTCGGGTTGTCTGTTTATTTGTTTGTTTGCATTTGTTTTTGTTTTCCTTATCTCTTGGCCTAGATTGAAACATCAAAGTGTACAGTGGTTGTGACAGGCTTGAAGGCAGGAAATGAAGCTTTCTTCATTTCTGAATAATATGCCTGTCTTAGTCAGTATTCTGTTACTGAGAAGAGACATTGTGACCAAGGTGTCCTCATTAGGGTTCCTATTGCTGCCATGAAACACCATGACCGAAAAACAAGTTGTGGGGGGAAGGGTTTATTCGACTTACACTTCCACATTACTGTTCATCATTGAAGGAAGCCAGCACAGGAACACAAACAGGACAGGATCCTGGAGGCAGGAACTGATGCAAAGGCTATGGAGATGATACTTAATGGCCTGGTCAGTCTGCTTTCTTATAGAACCCAGGACCAGCAGCCCAGGAATGGTACCACCCACCATGGGCTGAACCATCCCCACTGATCACTAATTGAGAAATGTCCTACAGCTAGATCTCATGAAGGCATTTCCTCATCTGAGGTTCCTTCCTCCCTAGTGACTCTAATTTGTGTCAAGTTAAGACACAAAACCACCCCCAGTGACACACTTTCTCCAACAAGACTATACCTACTAATTCTTCCCAAGTACTGCCATTCCCCAATGACTAAGCTTTCAAACATATGAGACTATGGGGCCACTCTTAATGAAACAACCACGGTGCCTATATAGAAAATCCAAAGGACCCTATAAAACATGAAAGTAAGTTTTGTGTGGTCAGTATAAGACCTGGTTACATAAAATCAGAACACTTAAGTGTGCTCTGCTGTGCTTACACACAGCGGTGAGCTTTCAAATGTCAGTTTTAAAAGGTAGTACAATCTATTTCTTCCAAAATGCAATAGTTTGCTCTAAATCTGAAGGACGCACATGGTGAAAACTAGAGCCATAGCTACAGAAATCAAAGAAGTTCTAAAGAAAGGAAGAGGGACATTTGCAGGTGAGAGGAATATGTAGCATTGATATATTTCAGATCTCCCAATGCTATCTAAAGCATTAGTGAGTTCTAACCCTGGTGTGGAAGAATTGTCTGTATTCTGTCAATCAGATTTTAAATAAATGCTGATTGGCCAGGCAGGAAGTATAGGCAGGAAAACCAGACAGGAAATAGAGGTAGAGCAAAGAGAATGGGAGTATTCTGGGAAGCAGGGAGCTCCCTCTGCAGTTCTGCCCAGACCACCAGAGAGGCAAGGTGTAAGCTGTCCTGCTGAGAAAGGTACTGAGCCGTGTGGCTAACATAGATAAAAATAATGGGCTGACATAAGTTATAAGAGCTAATAAGTAGCCTGAGCTAATGGGCCAATCAGTTTATAGTCTTACGGAGTCCTCTGTGTGATTTTCTTTGGGAATTGCTGGCTGTGGGGTACCAGGTGGGACAGAAACCCCAACAAGCTGGCCCTCATGTTACATAACCCAAATCCCAACAGAGTGGTTCTTGGGTGTAAATGAGAGATTGAATTGAAAATGCGCCATTTATTACAAGCACAGATAGGAAGAGTCTCCATCACTTGAGCACATCACAGCTTAGTAGAAGGCAAACGCAACAACATAAACCAAGCCCTCTTCATTACACGGGACCTTTTGTAGTTACAAACAAAATGTTTTAGAATGTGTAAGGAAATTTAAGTAGAAGCAGTGGGATAATGCTACTTACTTGGCTTGTAGAGATACTGTAAACTCACAGGAGTTAAGATGGTGTGACATTGCCTAGAGTTAACACACAGACCTTCAAAATGAATGTGGTTAATAAATTAGTTTTAGTTAATGTTCCTGTCTTCTTATGGCCTGGTCTTCCTTTCTAGGCCTGACTTTCCCTATACTGTGTAACCCAGGCTCACCTTGAAGGCTAGATCCTCTGGGCTCAACCTCCCAGGTGCTGACATTACAAGTGTGTGCCACTGTGCATGGCTTTTCAATTGCCTTATGGCCCTGAAGAAAATGTATTTCTTCAGAGAAAGGATAGTCTTTTGAACAAATGTTGTCAGGACTACTGAACATCTGTACCACCTAAAATGAACCTGAATGATACCTGACTCCTTACCCAGAGACAAATGGACTGGGGACATAAATATACAACCTAAAATCAACCTTAATAAAAGAAAACGCAAAGGTCTCCGGTTCAACTCTTCATGAAAAAAATTCAATCCCATGTGTTTCTCCTTGGGCTCCCTTGTTGGGAGAGAGCATGTCAGCTCCCTTCCTGAGGGAGGAAGCTGGAGCCAGCAACCTAGACGGGAGCAGGAATGAGACAGTGAAATTCCACATGAGCAGAGGAAACCCCTTGAGTGCTAAATGACCTCTAGGAACATGGAGTGACCAAAGGGGTGACTAGAACCATGGCACTGACTGCACCATGAGGAGCAACCATCTTAGTCTTGGATACATTGGTACCTGGAAGATTGATCACCAGAGTCACAAACAGCCCCAACTTCACCAATCAGAGGAAAAGATGGAAAGACAAGGTAAGAACACATGCAACACCACAAAGAACAACACAACACCAGTAAAAACTAGTGACTCTACAACAACAAGACTTGAACAACCAAATATAGATGAAGCAGAAGAAAATGACCTAAAAAATAATTTTAGGAGAATGTTTGGGGCCCTTAAAGAGGAAATGAAAAATTCCCTCAAAGAAATGAAGGAAAAGACAATCAAAAAATTGGAAATTCCTTAAAGAAAACCAAGAAAAAGCAATCAAACTGATGAAAGAAACTATTCAATATTTGAAAACCAAAACAGAGACAATAAAGAAAACACAAGTCAAGGGAATTATAGAAACAGAAATCATGAGAAAATGATCAGGAACCACAAATGCAAACATAAACAGCAGAAAAAAGAGATGGAAGAGAGAATGTCAAGTTCTGAAGACACAATAGAAGAAATAGACTCATCAGTCAAAGAAAACATTAAATCTAATAAAAGCTTAACACAAAATATCCAGGAAATATGGGACAACATGAAAAGACCAAATCTAAGAATAATAGGGATAGAAGAAGGAGAAGTTCAACTCAAAAGCACAGAAAATATACTTAACAAAATCATAAAAGAAAACTTTCCCAACCTAAAGAAAGATATGCCTATGAAGATACAAGAAGCTTACAGAACATCAAATAGACTAAATAAAAAAGTCTCCTCACCACATAATAATCAAAACACTAAACATACAGAATAAAGAAAGAATATTAAGAGTTGTAAAGCAAAAAGGCAAAGTAACATATAAAGACAGACCTATCAGAATTACACCTGACTTTTCAATGGAGACAATGAAAGTCAGAAGGTCATGGTTAAGTGTTATGAAGACATCAGGAGACCATGGATGCCAGGCAAGACTTCTATACCCTGCAAAACTTTCAATCACCATAGACAAACAAAACAAGATATTCCATCACAGAACCAGATTTAACCAATACATAGCCACAAACCCAGCCCTACACAAAGTGCTAGAAGGAAAACTCCAATCTAAGGAAGTTGGCTACATCCACAAGAAGACAGACAATTGATGGTCTCATAACAACAAATCCCAAAGAAGGGAAAAACACACAAAATAGCATCACCAAAATCAAAAACTAAATTAACAGGAAATAGCAATCACTGGTCATTAATATCCCTTAATATAAATGGACCCAACTCACCTATAAAAAGACACAGGCTAACAGATTTGATAAAAAACAGAATCCATCCCTCTGCTGCATAAAAGAAACACACCTCTACCTCAAAGACAGATACTGTATCAGAGTAAAACGTTGGAAAAAAATATACCAATCAAATGGACCTAGTAAACAAACTGGTGTAGCTATCCTAATAACTAACAAAATAGACTTCAAATTAAAATCAATCAAAAGAGATAAAGAAGGACATTTCATATTAGTCACAGGAAAAATCCATCAAGAGGATATCTCGATACTGAACATCTATGCCCAAAAGTACAAGGGCACCCTCATATGTAATAGAAACACTTCTAAAGCTTAAATCACACATTAAACCCCACACACTAATGGTGGGAGACTTCAACACTCCACTCTCACCACTAGAAAGGTCAGTCAGACAGAAAATTAACATAGAAATAAGGGAACTAACAGATGTTATGACTCAAATTGACTTAACAGACATATATAGACCATTCCATCCAAACATAAGATTATACCTTATCTCAACACCTCATGGAACTGTCTCAAAAATTGACAATATAGTTGGTAAAAGACAAAACTCAACAGATACAAAAAAAATGGAATAACCCCATGTATCTTATCAGATCACCATGGCTTAAAATTAGAATTCAACAGCAACACTAATTCTAGAAAGCCCACAAACATATATAAATTAAACAATGCTCACCGAAAGCATCAATGGGTCAAGGAAGAAATAAAGGGAGAAATTAAAGATTTCCTAAAATTCAATGAAAATGACCACACAACATACCCAAATTTATGGGACACAATGAAAGCTGTGTTAAGAGGAAAGTTCATAGCACTAAACGCCTACATAAAAAAGCTTAAAATCCAACACTAGTAAATTAACAGAACATTTGAAAACAGAACATTTGAAGCAAACTCACCCAAAAGAATTAGATGGCAGGAAATAATCAAACTAAGAGCTGAAATCAACACAATAGAAACAAAGAAAGCAATACAAAGAATCAATGAGACAAAAATTGGTTCTTCAAGAACATCAACAAAATAGAAAAACCTTTATCCAAACTAACCAAAAGGCAGAGAGAGACTATCCAAATTAGAAAAATCAGAAATGAAAAGGGGGACATAACAGCAAACATGGAGAAAATCCAGAGAATTATCAGGTCATATTTTGAAAACTTGTACTCCACAAAATTGGAAAACTTAAAGGAAATGGACAACTTTCTGGACAAATATCACTTACCATAATAAATCAAGACTAAATAAGAAAATTAAACAGATCTATAGCTGCTAAAGAAATAGAAACAGTCATCAAAAGTCTCCCAACCAAAAAAAAAAAAGTGCAGGCCAGATAGTTCTACACGATAGTTCAGCTCAGAATTCTACAAGACTTTCAAAGAGGAACTAATACCAATACTCCTCAAATTGTTCCACACAATAGAAACAGAAGGAACATTGCCAAACTCTTTATGAGGCTACAATTACCATGACACCCAAACCACATAAAGACATTACTAAGAAAGAAAATTACAGACCAATCTCACTCATGAACATTGATGCAAAAATACTAAGTAAAATATAGGCAAATTGAATCCAAGAATACATCAGAACCATCATCCACCATAATCAAGTTGTCTTCATCCCAGAGATACAGGGATGGTTCAACATATGAAAATCTATCAACATGATCCACCATATAAACAAACTGAAAAATAAAAACCACATGATCACATCATTAGATGCTGAAAAAGCTTTTGACAAAATACAACATCCCTTTATGATAAAGGTCTTGGAGAGAGCAGGGATACAAGGAACACACCTAAACATATTATAAAGGCAATATACAGCAAGCCAGCAGTCAACATCAAACTAAATGGAGAGAAACTCCTAGCGATTCCACTGAAATCAGAAACAAAACAAGGTTATCCACTCTCTCCATATCTATTCAATATAGTTCTTGAGGGCCTAGCTAAAGCAAAAAGACAACAAAAGGGATCAAGGGGGCACAAATTGGAAAAGAAGAAGTCAAATTCTCACTGTTTACTGATGACATGAGAGTTTACATAAGTAACCAAAAAAAATTCTACCAAGGAACTTCTACAGCTCATAAACACTTTCAGTAATGTAGCAGGTTACAAAATTAACTCAAAAAAATCAGTAGCCCTCCTGTACACAGATGATAAATGGGCTGAGAAAGAAATCAGAGAAACATCACCCTTCACAATAGCCACAAATTGCATAGAATATCTCGGAGTAACTATAACCAAACAAGTGGAAGACTGTATGACAAGAATTTTAAATCTTTGAAGAAACAAATTGAAAAAGACACCAGAAAGTGTCTTCTTGGGTAGGTAGAATTAATAAAGTAAAAATGGCAATCTTACCAAAAGCAACCTACAGATTCAATGCAATGTCCATCAAAATTCTAGAAAAATTATTCACAGATGTCAAAAGAACGGCACTTAACTTCATATGGAAAAGCAAAAAACCTGGGATAGTCAAAACAATCCTGTGCAATAGAAGAACTTCTGGAGGCCTCACAATTCCTTTACACTCTACTACAGAGTATTGAAAACAACCTGGTATTGGCATAAAAACAGACAGGAGGACCAATGGAACTGAATTAATTTAGTTTTATTAACCAGATTAATAAAATACAGATATTAATCCACACACCTACAAACACCTGATTTTTGACAAAAAAAAGAGCAACAAATAGAAAATAGAAAGCATATTTAACAAATTGTGCTGGCATAACTGGATATCAACATGTAGAATAGTGAAAATAGATCCATATCTATCACCATGCTCAAAACTCAAGTCCAAATGGCTCAAAGACCTCAACAGAAAGCCAGCCACATTGAACCTCAGAGAAGAGAAAGGAGGAAGTACACTTGAACGCATTGGCATAGCAGACCACTTCCTAAATATAACCCTAGTAGCATAGACCCTGAGAGAAACAACTAATAAATGGGACCTCCTGAAACTGAAAAGCTTCTGCAAGGCAAAGGACATGGTCAACAAGACAAAACACAGCCTACATAATGGGAAAAGATCTTCACCAACCCCACATCAGACAGAGGTCTGATCTCCAAAATATACAAAGGACTCAAGCAACTGGTCATCAAAAGAACAAATAATTTAATAAAAAAATGGAGTACAGACCTAAACAGAGAATTCTCAACAGAAGAATCTAAAATGGCTGAAAGACACTTAAGGAAATGTCCAACATCCTTAGTCATCAGAGAAATGCAAATCAAAACAACTCTGAGATTCCATCTTACACGTGTAAGAATTGCCATGATCAAAAGCACTGATGACAACTTATGCTGGAGAGGTTGTGGGGAAAAGCGAACACTTCTGCATTGCTGGTGGGAATACAAGCTGGTACAGCCCCTTTGGATATCAGTGTGGTGATTTCTCAGAAAATTAGGAAACAACCTTCCTCAAGACCCAGCAATACCACTTTTGGGTATGTATCCAAAGATGCTCAATGGCACCACAAGGACATGTGCTCAACTATGTTCATTACCACATTGTTTGTCATAGCCAGAATCTGGAAACAACCTAAATGCCCCTCGACCAAAAAATGGATAAGGAAAATGTGGTACATTTACACAATGGAGTACTACACAAGCAGAAAAAAATGACATCTTGAAATTTGCATGCAAATGGATGGAGTTAGAAAATATCATATTAATTGAGGTAACTCAAACCCATAAAGACAATTATCATATGGACTCACTCATAGGTGGCTTTTAGACACAAAGCAAAGAAAACCAGCCTTCAAATCACAACCTCAGAGAACCTAGACAACAATGAGGACCCTAAGAGAGACATACATGGATCTAATCTACATGGGAAGTAGAAAAAGACAAGATCTCCTGAGTAAATTTGGAACATGGGAATCATGGAAGAGGGTTGAATGGGATGTGGGAGGAAGGAAGGGGAGCAGAGAAAAATGTATAGCTTAATAAAATCAATTTAAAAAAAAACAGAAAAACAGTCATGACCTGGAGTTAAACAAGCAGTTTTAAAGACAAGCTACCCAAAGCAATCTGTTTAAAAAATAAATGTTTGTCTTCCTCAAAGTTAAAACGCATTTGACCTGCAAAATACACTGTTCAGAGATTGCAAAGATCAAGTATATAGAGACTAAGGAATATTGACAAATCATACAAAGAGCCTCTAGTCATGCTATATAAAAAATTCTCAAAACCCAGGCTTAAGAACACATAAAAGAGTGGGCAAGGGTTGGGCATGATGGTGCACGTCTTTAATCCCATCCCTTGGGAGGTAGAAGGTGATAATTTTCCATGAGTTTGAGGCCAGCCTGATCTATGCAGTGAGCTCCAGTATAGTCAAGGATACACAGAATGCTGAAATTCAGAAAGAAAAAAAAAGCAGCACGCAAGAGAAAGACGCCACACGACAGAACTCAGGTGAAGGGATTTTTTATTGGGGGAAAGTGAGTGGGAAAAGGAAGGAAGGAAGACTGGCCTCTGGGGACAGGAGTGGAAGAGGAGGAGAGAGAGAGGAGAGAGAGAGAGGAGAGAGAGAGGAGAGACAGAGATAGAGACAGAGAGAGACAGACAGAGACAGAAGGAGGGAGAGATGGGAGGTAGGCAGGGCCCTTTCAAGAGAGAACATAATGAGCATGCACAGGAGGTGCTCTTAGTGGCACTACTAAGAATGTACACTGTAGTACAATTAATAAAAATTCAGAGACAGATATTGGGAGTTCAACCTGAAGAGTAGAAATAAAAACAGCCAGCTACTGACTCTTACTGAAACCCACAAACAGCGCAAGGAGAGTGGCAGGTGAGCAGGGAGGACAGGGGTCAGGGGTCAGTGGGTTCAATTTGGAAGATGGCTATGCTGGTCCTTGCATGTAACATGATGGAGCCTATTTGTTGGGGGTTTATGTTCTGCCAAGTTCCCCACTGCTGGCAAGCCCCAAAGAAAATCACACAGAGATCTCCATAAGTTATAAAACTGATTGGCCCATTAGCTCAGGCTACTTATTAGCTCTTGTAGCTTATATTAACCCATTATTCTCATCTATGTTAGCCACATGGCTTGATACCTTTCTCAGTGGGGCAGCTTGCATCTTGCTTCTTCGGTGGTCTGGGAAGAACTGCGGAGGAAGCTTCCTGCTTCCCAGAATACTCCTGTTCTCATCGCCCCATTTCTACTTCCCATCTGGTTGACCCACCTATACTTCCTGCCTGGCCAATCAGCATTTATTTAAAACATGATTGACAGAATACAGACAATTCTTCTGCACCACTTGCACATCAGAAATTCACAGAGTGGACAGGTGCTAGAAGGAGCTCAGGGGGTCAGTTTGTTTAAGCTTCATCAGAGTTTTGGGTTCCTGACTCGCAGGGTTGATTATACATGGGTCTTGATAGAAATTTAGGAAGCAGGTGTCTTTCTTTTCTTCACTTTCAAGCTCCTTTTGAGTTCTCTCAACAGAAAACTAGTGAGTAACACTTTTAAATGGGCCCACATGACTTCGATATTGTATGTTGTGATAAAATTTCATTAATTATAAAATTAGTTGAAATATTTAGTAAGCTCAACAAAACTCATTTCAGATGTTCCTGCAAAGCCAAGGTGGGTGAGAAAGGCCAGGTTTCCTCCCTAGGTCACTGCAAGGAACTACAAGTAATTACATAGATGCCCAGTTCTCATCCCAGATGCAGAATGTGCCAAAAGGTGGCTCTGGGAAAGAGTTCCTTTGCCAGGACATTCCCAGGCCATGACAAGAACAGAGTTTCAGGAAGGGGGGGGTTGCCATCAACTTAGAGGACCTTTTATCTTTTTATTTAAAAGCTTTTTTTCACTTTACATACCAACCATACAGTTCCTCTTCCCTCTCTTCCTCCTGCTCGCCCCACCTTCTCCCCGACCAAACTCCCCTATCCACTCCTCAGAAGGGGTAAAGCTTCCCGTGGGGGAGTCAATAAAGTCTGTCATATCAAGTTCAGGTGGGACCAAGTCCCTCCACCATACTTCGAGGCTGAGCAAGGCATCCCTCCAGAGGGAATGGGCTCCAAAAAGTCAGCTCATGCACTAGAGATAAATTCTGGTCCCAATGCCAGTGGCCCCACAGACTGCCCAAGCCACAGAACTGTCACATTTAGAGGGCATACAGTTTGTTCCTATGCAGGTTCCCCAGGTATTGGTCCAGAGTCAGTGAGCTCCCATTGGTTCTGCTCAATTGTCTCTGTGGGTTTCCCCATCATGATCTTGACCTCTTTGCTCATATAATCCCCCCCTTTTCTCTTTGACTGGACCCTGGGAGCTCAGCCCAGTGTTTGTTGTAGATCTCTGTATCTGCTTCCACCAGTTTCTGGATGAAGGTCCTATGATGACAATTAAAGTAGTCATCAATCTGACTACAGGGGAAGGTCAGTTCAGGCACCCTGTACACTATTGCTAGGAGTCTTAGCTGGGGTCATCCTTGTGGATTCCTGGGAATTTCCCTAGCACCAGTTTTCTCCCTAACCCCATAATGGCTCCCTCTGTCAAGAGAGCTCTTTCCTTGCTCTCCCTCTCCACCCCTTCCCTAACTCAACCATCTGGTTCCATCATGTTCTTCTTCCCCCTCTCCCCTCCATGTTTTGAATTTACTCAAGAGATCTGATCTATTTTGCCTTCCCAGGGGCATCCTTGCATGTGTCTCTTTGGGTCCTCCTTGTTACCTAGCTTCTTCGGGGTTGTGTATTGTAGCCTGGCTTTCTTTCCTCTTCTTTACTTCTAATATCCACCTACAGGTGAGTACATACCATGTTTGTTTTTCTGGGTCTGGGTTACCTCACTCGGGATGTTTTTTTCTAGTTCCATCCATTTGCCTGCAAATTTCAAGATGTCATCAAATGACCTTTTTAACAGTAAAAATGCGCTGTGTTTTCCCGTGTGTCAAAGCTACCCCTGTAGCTGGTACTGCTGGTACAATTCTAGACAGAACAGGAGACAATGGGATCATCAAATGTCCCTTCAGCACAAAGGGCTTATTGGTAAGGGAGAGAAGGGGAGTTGGAGACAGGAAATGAGAATTTTTAATGGCTGTTTTAAATGGTTTTGAATATTGTTTGTTTATCCTACTGTAAAAATGTAATATTAAAGGAAATTAGCGCTGCTGTTGTCCGTCACCTCTGCTCCTTGGGGAGCTTGTCCTCTGGGGAACAGTGGTGAGGTACACCTACTGGGTGGTCAGTGACAACGGAAAGTCTTTAGCAAGGCTGGAGTCTCACAGATGACCAGTGCCGTGTCAGTCACACAATCTATTGAGGAACGGTCAAATGGCACTGCCCTCATAGCAGAATGCGTTGCCATTCAAAATACTGATGCCGTTCTTTGCCTTCTTGCAGGTGAACAACCCTCCCCCGCAAAGCTGTTTGGCCGTTCACCCATGTGGCTTGCCCTGAACAACGAATTCTAAGTACTGAAAATGTCTCCCTGGAGCAAAAATGTTCAGACCTAATATGCAACTCATAATGTTTCTTATTCCTCTGCCCCAAAACATGTAACATCCCTAATAAAACCTGGGTTTACGTCTGGATCAGACAGGCTTATATATGTGAATACTCGGTCCCCAATTGGTGGAACTGTTTGGGAGAGATTAGGAAATGCGGCCCTGTTGGAAGAGGTGTGTCACTGGGGATGGACAATGAGGTTTTCAAAGCCCATGTCATTCCTAGTTACCTCTCTCTTTTACTATACTTTCTACTTGTGGACCAGACGAAAGCTTTCAGTTGTGGCTCCAGTATCCTGCCTGCCCACTGCCTTGTTTCCCATCATGATGGTCATGGACTCACCCTCTGAACTGTAAGCCCCAGTAAACACTTTATTCTGTAAGTTGCCTTGGCTATGGTCTTCTTCACATCAATGAGAAAGGAGCTAAATCAGCCTGTTTACTTGGGGTGGTTGTGTCTCGCGGAACTTCATTCTATCTTGACTGTTGCCTTTTTCCCACTCACAAGACGGCAGCATGATAAGCAGTCATGGACTTTATATAACATTTTCTACACTTACTATCTCATGTTTTCATCTGCTTATTAAGACAAGGTCTTAGAATGCAGCCCAGAATGGCTTTGAACTCTTGCTTCAGCCTGAAGAATCCTGGGATGACCGGCATGCGACACCAGACCCAGCCTTAAGTTTCTTCATGTCCCTAAGGCCAAATTTTCTCATTTCCCCTTCAAAACAGAATCTCAGCTTTGTTCTAGCTACACCTTCAGTGGTGTGCACCACTACAGTTCAAATCTTCTACGCCAGCTAGAGTAGCTCCACTTCTCGTCAGGAATTAGTCAAGGAGTGCATGTGACTGGCTTTGAAGTCAATCAGAGGGGATCAGCCTGAGAGAATTTTTCTTACTGATAAGTATAGCATACAAAGAAAATACCGTTCTTTCCTTCCTTTCTTCCTTCCTTCCTTCCTTCCTTCCTTCCTTCCTTCCTTCCTCCCTTCCTTCCTTCCTTCCTTCTTTCCTTCCTTCTTTCCTTCCTTTTCTTCTTTTCTTCCCTCCCTCCCTTTGTCCATCTTCCCTTTCTCTCTCTCTCTCTCTCTCTCTCTCTCTCTCTCTCTCTCTCTCTTTCCTCCCTCCCTCTTCCTCCCTCCATCCCTCCCTTCCTTCCTTCCTTCTTTCCTTTCTTCTTTCCTTCCTTCTTTCCTCCTTTCTTCCTTTCTCCTTCCTTCTTTTTCTTCCTTCCTTTCCTCCCTCCTCCCTCTCTTTGCTTTGTCCTTCCTCTCCTTTCTTTCTTTCTTTCTTTCTTTCTTTCTTTCTTTCTTTCTTTCTTTCTTTCTTTCTTTCTTTCTGTGTTTTGCTTGTTCTGCTTGTTTAGTTGATCTAGTGGAAGTTTTTCACATGCCTCCTCTTTCCGCTTTCAGGGCCACTGTATAAGACTGTGTTACCTAAACTCTGCCCCATTGGTGAACACTAGCATGGCAGCAGCTGAGCCATGAGAACCCAAAGATGTCCTTGAGGATATAACTGAACCATGAAGCCACCCATGGGACTGCTTACCTAGGTGTCTCACCAAGGTGATCATTTCTTAGGGCTTCGGTTGAGTTGGAGTCGCATGTCAGAAGGGTCTCGGCTGCTATGACGCGTGTGAACAAAGCCCTTTCCTCCTAGTTTATCCCACAGACACCCATTTTTATGACTAAATGCAGCTCAGTCTTCCCAGCTCTTTAAACAACCAGAGTGAAAATCAAGGAATTTGGGGTGTTTCTTCAATTTGATCACTGTAGTTCAGTTCAGACCTCACCCACCCGAAGTCTGCCTTGGTATAGGCAGAAGGTGAATCCCTCTGGGTTGTAATCTGTAGGTTGCTTTTTTCCTGCATCTCTAGGTGGTTCTAGAAGCAACTGGTCCTAGGTTTTCTCCCCAGGTCTTTGTCACCAAATTGAACAAAAGGTAACCAAGCCAGGAAAAGTGCCCATGATGCTGTCCCGAGCCCTCTGCTTTATTATATCTAAATGTTGAAGCGCATGAGTGCCAGGCTTAAGCTCCAGAGACTCACACCTCTGTGCATAGCTCTTCTGAGGCAAGAATATTCGCCCGCTTCAAGTCACAAGGCAAGCACCAAGGACCTCCTTGTAAGCTATAAATTCAGACAAGACTTGAAATTATCAAGTTCTTAATTTTTAAAAATCTTTTTTATAGATTTTTTAAAAAAATTTCATTTTACATTCCAAGCCCAGTTCTTCCTCCCACCTCATCTCCACCCCAGCCACCCACCTCTCCCAAAGGCTAAGGCCTCCTATGGGGAATCAGCAAAGCTTGGCCCATTAAGATGAGGCAGGACCAGGCCCCTTCCCTCTGCTTTAAGGCTGAGCATGGCATCCCACTATAGGGAATGGGCTCCAACAAGCTAGCTCATGCAGCAGGGATAGATCCTGATGCTACTGACAGGGGCCCTTCAGGTAGACCAAGCTTCACCACTGTCTCCCCCATGCAGAGAGCCTGGTTTGCTCCCACGGAGGCTCCACAGCTGTCGGTCTAGAGTTCACGAATTCCTATGAACTTGGCTCAGCTGTCTCTGTAGACTTCCTCTTCATGACCTTGACCTCCCTTGCTCACATATTCCCTCTGCCCTCTCTTCGACAGGATTCCCAGAGCTTGTCTTGGTACTTGGTTGTGGATCTCTGCATTTGGTTTCATCAACGACTGGGAAAACACAGTTAAGAAAAATATTAAGAAATTCGCAAGTCCAAGTTTGGGCTTGTCGTGGTTTCGTGGAACAGTTATAGCTTGTCAGTCTGTTATCACCCATGATTTCCAGATGCCCTTAGGTTTTCTGGTTGGAGTTTGTTTTTTTTTTTTTTTAATTTCACAAATCATATGTTGCTGCTTTTAGTCTTCGTCTTATGTCTGGGCTTGCGAACCCTAGAATAGGCATCAGAAATATGATCATTTTATAATTTTTCTTATTCTTTGTTGTCATAGCAGAGTGTGGTGAATATGGCACAGGAACATTAATTTCAGGTTTCTGGGAACACATAGCAAATATCTCAATTGTTCTGGAATGATTTCTAAAAAAATCTCTATTTGCTATATTTCATTTTTTACTAAATTTTTTTGTTACTTGGTAACCCTTTTTATTATCTGTACTCTCATGTCTTTTTTTTTACCTTATTAGCAAGGAAAAATATAAAATTCTTTTTGTGGAGTTACATGAATAAACTCTAGCAGATGTGTCGGAAGAATTCTTCCAGGGCCAGTTCGGCTGCTGTTATAGGGAACATGCTGTTTTCTAATTTATCAACATTGATTTCCACCAAAAGAATTGCTTGTTTTTAATTTGTGCTTTCTTATTTTAATTTGCTTGACATAAAATCTGCAGTAATTGGTTTTAGGGGTTGTTCTTTACTTCCTACAGTCTCTGTGTTATAGTTTGAGCCTGCCTAGGTCAAGGTTTGCTCCTCAGGATCTGTGGAGTATTAGAGATTCTCTACTCCTCCATAAACAAACAAATCTCTGTCCTTGAACGGACCAGCGCACCGAGCTCTCGGAGTTCTGGCTTGTCTACATTTTGAGTTGTCGTGGGTTCACTTATTAAGCACTTCCTTTCTCTCTCCGGCTCACTAAACCTTGAAACGTCGATATTTTCGAGAAGGTGGGCACAGGGATGCAAAGGCGCACGTCATGCTTTGTTGCTGTGCATTGGGTGACAGGCAAAAGTCACCGGCTCCCAAGGTTCCAGGCAGCCCCCGTCTACAGATGGCTTTGCACTACAGCAGTCAAAGCTGGCTGGTTATTTGAAATGCATTTCCCCACGGAAACAAGGTTAAGGAAGCACTTCGCTTTCTAGATTAGTTCATAATAGCTTACTTCACCTAGAGTCTAACTAAAACTCCGGCCATTGCGGTGACTAACGGCAGAACATGGAGGCAAAGCTCTCACATCGCCAAAACAAACAAACGGTCGAGTAAGAAACTGACTTTGAAAATAAAAAACAAACCCACACATATTAAATACTAATTGTCAAGGAAAAACAAAGATGAGAAGGAGGGTATGAACAAACATGCTTAGGGTCCCCACAGGGACAATGGGGGACAGGTGACACCACTTCCCTCTATTTCTTTCTTAAAACAAAGACAATACAGATAGCTTGACGGAACTTCAAAATATTTCCCAATAAGAATTGATTTTTGATCATCAGGTAAAGATACTAAATGTTAATTTAATCAGAGTGTTTTAAGAGGTGAAAATGTCACGGTTCTTCTTCCTTGAGATGTTGAATCCAAAGCACTTGCTCTTTCATTTTTGCAGGCTTGAGGCTGGACTCCATGATTCCGTCATTCATCGAAGGGATAAGTATTGATTGCAAGTGGCAGGTGCTGCTCCAAGCTCCAGGTGGGAAATAGCCACAGACGAGAGAGAAGTGTCTGACTGCTTGGTCAATAAAGGCAATGAACACCCACCTCCGTTGTGGAAACAGGCAGGCGGGAAGATGTGAAGGAAGCAGGGAATTGCTGCAGAGGTGCTTGGAGGAAGGTGTTTTGAAAGGCTGTGAACTGAGCAGGGCAGGGGAGGGAATAAGAGGGAGATAGCTACTAAGAATGCTTCTTCACTGTGGGGAAGAACAGCTAGCCAGAGACTAAGAGTGAGAGAACTCAGAGGGAACAGTGCCCGCCCCAGCCAGGAGGGACATTGTACACCCTGAAAAAACTGATAAAATTGGTGTAGAGCCGATGTCAGTGTGAGGGGCTATTTCAAAGGTAATAAAAGGTACGATAGAGCATGAGATACCAGAAGGATGAACCCAAGCTGCCGGAGATGAGAATCCAAAGAAAATGCCGTAATTTCAAAGATTAAATGATAAGGGGTCCTTTGAGGAGTATTCCCGGGGCTCAAGACAGGTCCAGTCTTTTCACAGTAGAGTAGCGCTTTTTCAGCTCTCGGAGGAGATAAGGAAATGCTATTTGATATTTGTCATGCTGCAATAATGTCAGGTTTCGAGTGGTTTCATTTGTTTGAGGGGACAGAGTTAGGAAATGACAAGTTCCTAGGACCGCAGGAGGAAGTGGGTAAAGGGCCAGCGTTCACCCTCGAGGCTAGGTGAGAACGGACTCTTTGATTGATCCCTTTGGCCCTCCTGCTCCTCGCTTTTAGCATTGCATGGATACGTGGTGACTTTTGTTTCCTCCCACTTTTAAAAGAAATTTGTTTTTAAGTGTATTTAAAGGCCTAAAAACTCGCCCCATGGACCTGAACTAGACCCTGCTCCCTAGAAAGACGGTCACACCACGTGTTAATTCCCTTAAAGGGACAGAGGAGCACACGGGTTAGGAGCAGAGTCACACTCCAGGATGTCTGTGTTTGCATCCCGCTCATATGTCAGTCTTTCCCTAGCTGGGTTGGATGAGACGCTTAAAGCTGTGTGACAATGGTAGCCAGGTCACCAGGTTCAGTCTTGCAAACTGAACAGATTAACAGAGGTGAAGCACTTAGGAGAATTCCTGGCTGCAGGAAGGGCAATGGCTCGGTGACAAAGGCACTTGCTGTGCAAGCATGAAGTCCTGGGTTTGGAGCTCCAGCATCCATGCAAAAGCCAAGCCTGGTGGTGTGGGGGCTGTAACACCAGTGCAGGGGCTGGGAGGGAAGCCAGCATGACTACAGAGCCCTGGAGCTCATCCGGCTTATCCCAGCCAATGAGATCTTCGGAAGGGAGAGAAGGAGGAATGAAGGAAGGGAGGGAGGAAAGGAGGGAGGGAGAGAAAAAGGGAAGGAGAGAGGGAGGAAGAAAGGAAGGGAGGTAGGGAAGGAGGGAGGGAGGGAGGGAGAAAGGATTGAAGGAAGGACAGAAGGAAAAGAGGGGAGGAGGGGAGGAGGGAAGGAAGGAGAGAGATGGGGATGCCTGACTCTGTTGACTATTAACTTTAAAAAGCAAGCAAAACAAACTTCTAAAACTTTCTACTCTGGCTACTCACACTAGCGAGAGAATAGCACCCTGGGGTGTGCAGAGCCAGTCTCCTTCAGTCAACAGCTGCCTTGGACATAGAGGCAGGCTCAGCCAACTCTCAGCCTCTACTGGCTAAGGCTAAACCTGTCTCCCTTCGGGTCCTTGATTAGCTCAAACGTGTTGATTGCCCTTTGTGAGAAAACCATTTGACAGTGCATGTGCAAGCTCTCCTGGGCCTTCAGCTCAGAGATGGGGGTGGTTTAGACATATTTCCATACAGCAGAATGTCTTTTATGTAAGTTTGTGGAAAGGGAGAGAAAAAAGGGAAAGGGGGAGAAACCCTCAGCACTTTCTTTTTCTTCTTTTATGACTTCTTTCCAGCAAATTTTATGTGGAACAAAACTGTCTTTCTCACTGAGTCTTCTCCCCCACCCTCAAACACACACACACACACACACACACCCCACTGATATGACCAGAGCTTACCCAGGGCATTTCTCACCTGATCTTTGGCCCCTGGGTACATCCTTGCTTTTCTGTTCATAGACAAAGCCACCCTCAGCCTCGGCTCTGTCCCACAGACATGCAGGGAATATTTGCCTCCTTCCATGTCCACCGCACAGCTCCCTCTCCTCCGAGAGGCCTGCCATCACCCTGTCATCTCCCCTCTTCTCCGGAAGGCCTGTTCTGCTTTCTGACTGTCTGCATTTGGGTGGAATAGGCCCAGGTCTAAAGGAGAATGTGGAGGAAAAGGTACCAGTGATACAGTGGGTATCAAGTTAGACTTTTTTTTCTCATCAGAAAGGAGGGAGAAAGATGGGGGAAGACTAGCCACAAAGCACTGGGAACATAGAGAAGCCACTGGATGAAGAAGAAAGGAGGTGGGTGGGAGTGGAGGAGACGGCCACTGCTCTTACTTTCATGGCCCAGGTCATAAGAAAAGAGTTGGACAGGGAAGGACTTGGGAAGGAGTCCATGGTCAGGTTCAGGAAGAAACACAGGCAGGGTCACTGGAAAGCCTTGGCCGCCAACCACACTGAGTTCCAGGTGTCAGACTGAGATTAACTTAGTAAAGTCAGTGGCCCAGGGATGATCCAGTAATGGTCAGCACCTTGGAGAGTCTCAAGGATGTTTTTGTTTTGTTTGTACCCTTCTGCCTTTGAGATGTGGCCTTCTTATTTCTGTTTGTATTAGGAAGCAACAAAATATTTACTGAGCACTTACTGTTTGCTCGACCTAGTGAGGCATCAGTTTGCTGTGGCTCATGCTGGAGGCTGACAAAATGTTAGATCAAGCTCTGCCTACAATTTACTACTGAGTCAAGTGTAAAGGCACACGCTTGCAATCTCCCCACGTAGGAGGCTGCAGTAGGAAGATAAAGAGTTCAAGACCAGCCTTGGCTACATTATAATGGAACAAAAGCATAAGCTGACTATATTCTATATAAACAGGAACTTCATAACAGCTCATATTTATCGATTGATTGCTGTGTACAAAGTATACGTCTAACAGCCGCACATAAATGATTCTTATTTCTTCCTAATTATCAGCCTTTCTTTAGGTGATGTATCTTGTGAAAAATGAAGCCAGAATTTAAACCCAGACCTTCTGACTCTAGTGCCCATACTTCTAACTACCAGATTCTATTGTCCACATGCTATGACCACGCCATGGATGAGAGGCTTCTGCGGCCCATATGTAGGAAGGGCATGGAGAGATGCACTGCTCCAGAGCTGACAGTGGATCAGGAAGCTTCCTCATAGGAGTGGTACCCGGCCTAAGCCAATGTCAATATCAATAAACAGTATCTTTTAGACACAAAATCCCGCTCATTTAGAGAAAGAATGAGGCACCCTGGCCATGAGAGGTGTAGTCCAGGAAGAAGGGATACATTGACATTTGCAAATGAAGCAAGGTAAATAGCCAGACTAATAGACCAAAGAACAACACTATGGGATCCAGTGTGGGATGCAGAGCAATGGCAAAGCATCTGCTTACCATGCATGAGACCTAGGGTTTGAGCCCAGCACCAGAAACGAAAACAAGTGACAAACCCTTCCTGGTCATCTCAGGAGACTCCAGAAACACATCCAATAAAATTTATGGATTTGTTTGCTGTTTTGATTTTTTTATCAAACAAATTTAGTTCAGGTCTTATATGACCTGAGCTGGTCTTGAACTCACTATGTAGGAGACACTAGTCTTGAACTCCCGATCGTCCTGCCTCCACCTCCAAAGTGTATGGGATTGCAAGTGCATGATATTATACATGACTTAATTATTTTATTTATATAAATTAATGGTGCATACTGTGACAATTCAATATGTGTGTATAATATGTAATGTTCAAATCAGAACAACTAACGTTTCTATCTCAAAATTAAGGTTTTGGATTAACACACAGCCATATATACTCATAAGGTATGGAATGATATTTCAATACATGAAAACAAGTGCTGCTTAAATAGAATAATATCTCCATCTCCTTTTTATAATCTTGTTTTGGGGCCTTTGAATTTCTCTCAGTGTATAGGTGGACTGTAGCCACTCTCATACATATATACACTATACTGGAGGACACGAAAGTTGCTAATTCTGTGTTTGGGTGCCCATTCACAAGCTTCAGTTTATCATGGTATCCCTTGCTGGTCTCAGCATCTGGAAATCACTATTATATACAACCCACATGAGCTTTTGAAAACATCCACATAGGAAGAGAACATGTGCAGTTTCTGGTGTGTGTGTGGGTGTGTGGGTGTGTGTGTGTGCCTATGGAGGTCAGAGGTCTACATTGGTGTCTTCCTCAGCCACTGTCCAACATTCAAGAATGTTTATTTGATAATCATACACAAATGCATCGTATTTATACAATTTCTACCTCATTCCTATCCCTGTTCCATTTTTCAGGTCCCCCGCACAAGTCTACCTCTCAAATTCATGACTTCATCTACAATTATTACTGTTTTACACACACACACACACACACACACACACACACACACACACACACATACTTGCACACATGCACATACACATACCCCACACACACCCTATTCCAGTTAGTGTTCTTTATATGTCTATACATCAGTTTAGAGCTGTTGTCTTAGTCTTGGGTAACCTATCAGGGAACTCATTTCTGAAGAAAACTGATCCTCCCTCCTTCACAGACATGTGGTTCTTTATCCATGCATGGGACCTCCTGACTGCACAGTGTTGAATGTGCATGGCTGGAGCATTCCTGCCCTGTCTAGGAAATGCTGTCTCACAATGTCCTGGTCCTCTGGCTCTTACAGGTTTTCAGCCTCTTCTTTCACGATGCCCACTGAGTGTTAGGTTTAGGGACCATGTTATAGATGCTCCATTTGGGACAGGATATCCACAGTCATCCCTTCTGCCCTTTAACTACTTGTGGTTGTCTGCAAAAGGGAGTAGCTCCAATGGCGGGGCGGGGAGGGGTGAGCACTGTGTGAAAAAAACACATGAATGCCTCTGCCTTACTTTTGGAGATAGGACCTTGGTGCTGGGAGTTTTGTTTTATTATTGTGATAAAATATAATTACCAAAAGCAATGAAGAAAGAAAGTTTATTTTAGCTTACAGTTTCAGAGGACCAGAGTCCATAACAGCTTGAGCAGCATGGCGACAGGCCAGCACAGTGGCAGGAACAGGAAGCTGAGAGCTCACATCTCCACTCCACACAGGATGCAGAGAGAACTGGAAGTGGGGCAGGGCTATACATTCTCAAACCTGCCTCAAATAACATCCCTTCTCCAGCAAGGCTCCACTACCTAAGCATTCTACAATCTCTCCGAACAGTTTAACTAACAGGGGACCAAGTGTTCAAGGACGTGAACCCCATGGGAAGTATTTCTCATTCAAACCACAGCGGTCTCTCACTAAACCTGGAGCAGCTATGCTGGCTGGCCAGAAAGCGTCGAGGATCTGCCTTGCCCCCACTCTTCCATCAACGCCGATGTTTACAGATGTGTAACACTGCACCTGTCTTTTTACATGGGTGCTGGGGATCCAACTCAGGGTCTCACTGTACCCCTGGCTGGCCTATAGCTCACAGACTGACATTGAACTCACAGAGATCTCCTTTTGAATGCCGGGATTAAAGGAGTGCGTCACCACGCCCAGATTTTCATTTTGAAAGAACCACAAGTCTAGACAAACAGTTTTGAAAGCTGCAAAATACAAGTGTGATAGTCAATCATCAGTTATTTACAGTCTTACCCATAACCACTACAATGAAATGTAAAACACATGCTGGGCCTCTATATCATCTATTCACACTAAAACGGTCAAACATGAGTGAGAAAAATAAGAGCAGCCTCAACAGATGCAGAGAAACCCTGCTCATACATTGAAAACCTAAGTCATCTTAAGGTGTTCTATCTCCCCAAATTAATCAGTAATTCAATATAATGCCAACCAAATAGCCCAGATCTTCTTCTTCTTTTTTTTAAGCATTGATAGGCTGATCCTAAAATTTACATGAAGGGAGTTAGAACCGCCAAAAGAAATCTGAGAAGAAAACCAAAAATGTCCTGGCTTGTTTTATAGACCTTCCGTAAGACTGCAGTGTAAGCGAGGTGGTATGTTACTGAGGAAAGACAGACGTGTAGACTAAAGGGATGGAACAAAGGTCCAGACATAGGTGCAATAGAACTTAATCATTCGATTTTCAGACAGAGGTAGACTAAGAGAATTTAACAGAGAAAAATATTTCAACAAATAGTGCTATTAAACTTGGCCATTCTCTTACCAAAGAGAAAAGTAGTTCTATATAGACATCACTTATGTCTTATATGAAAGTTAATTCAAGGTCAATCAGAGACGTAAGTATCTTAGGGTTTCTATTGCTGTGACGAGCCACCATGATCACGTGACCTCTTATAAGGAAAACATTCAATTGGGTGGCTTGCTTACAGTTTAGAGGTTTAATCCATTATCATCATGGTGGAAGCAAGGCAGTGTGCAGGTGGACGTGGTGCTAGAGCGGAGAGTCCTTCCATCTTGATCCGAAGGCAACAGGGAGTGAGCTTTCTCACTGGGAGTGGCTCAAGCATAGGCGCCCTCAAAGCCCACCCCACAGTGACACACTTCCTCCAACAGGCCTCAGCTTCTAAGAATGCCCCTCCTTTTGGGGGCCGTTTCCTTTCAAACCACCAGAGCATGAAACATGAAATGAAAGTGCTAGAAGAAGACACAGGAGGAAGTCTTTGTCACCTTGGGTTGGACCAAGAGTTCCAACATATGATGTCAACATATGGTCCATCAAAGAAGAAGCTAAATCACTTACTTCCCGCTAACATTGTATGGGGATTCCTCCTTCCACATTATTGAAAACTCTTATTTCCCATTGAAAAAATAAAGCCATATTATATTAATTATATAAATCATTATCTCATAGTAGTTTTGATTTGTATTTCCTCATAGCATAACAATGCTGAATATCTTTTTAGCTGTTTGTTGGCATTTGTATAACTTCTTTGTAGAAAGGTTTATTCAAATCTCTTATCCACTTTTTAATTAGGACATGATTTTGTTTAGATATACATGCTCTTTGTATCCTAGATAGTAGATATTAAAAGATATATAACTTTGGATGGGATATGATTCAGTATTAAAATATGTGTAAGACAGTAGGTTCTAAAATATGGGGATATTTTAGGTGTTGGAATAATCCATCTATCTGCTATTGTCTATCAGTCTGTGCCTTTCTCCAAATCTTTGTATACTAAAGAATTTGGCCATCTCTCAGTTCTAATTATAATGCCCAAACTCTTAGACTTTCTCATTATTGGAATGCTATTGTTATTTGTAGTTAAATGAATCATATCATATGAGATAATTTATACTTAAACAGTGGTTCATGTGGTTTCTTAAAGTAATATAAACTAATAACTTTGACAAAGCCATTGGGTCAAATCCATCTGATAAACATGATGACATTGCTTTTGAAGGCCAAGCCTACTGGTTTAAAGAAGGAAAAACACTGAATTTAAGTGCACTAGTAGTTTAGACCGATGTCTCAATAGATCTCTGTGAACATGCCAAAACTTTAGGCCATGTTGTCAATCACTCCTCCAATGTGATCCAAACCTTTGGCCATGTGTTAGTCACTCCTCCACTGTGACATAAGCCTGCAACTTTAGAAGAGAAAAGATGCCCTTTGACTCATGGTTGCTGAGATTTCAGGCAGCTGACTTCACGTTTCTGGGCCTGAGGTGAGATATGGTATCATGGGTAGCAGGGTAAGTAGACTGAGGTAGAGATAGACATATTCCTGCATTGGCTAGCTTCCTCTCTCTTTCCTCTTTTGCTCTGTCCGGGCCCTCAGTGTAGTGAATGATGCCAGCTACATTCAAAGCAGGTCTTCCTATTAGCTAAGCATCCCTGGAGGCACCCCCAAAAACACACAGTGAAGTGTGTTTTGCAAATCTCCTAGGTGTTTCTCAACCCAATCATGAGTAATATGTGCTAACACAAAAATGAACTATTTTGAGTCTCTGCTAAATGATCATTACCCTTTCATTCTACTCTGGTGTAATCCAAAATTAGTTACTCTACCCTCTGTAGGTGCCAGTTTCATGCTTCAGAAAATTCTTACTCTGTTATGCATTTTAAAACTCTCAGTAGGGTGCCTAACATAGATTTCCACATCCCTTTTCAACTCTTTTTTATTTCTGGGGTGGAGTTAGTTACTGTCGTAACCAAATCTCAAAACACATTATTGCCATGAGAAATAGACTGCTATCATTTCCCTGGAAGATATTTACATTATGAATGGAGGCTGCTTCGTAGGCACCAGGATAAGCATGTATTGAGAATCTGCTGCATGCAAAGTGTGAGACACTATTGGGAAATCAGGATAAAGATGAGTACAGTATGGCTCCCGCCAGGACAAGAAGACAGGTTGACAGACATAGATTGTTGTTGCTCTTTGATCTTTCTTTTGTTTTCTAATGTAGGTTGACAAGCAGAGGAGGACTGGAACCACCAAGTCTTCATTTTAAACTGAGGCTATCTTAAATCTTGCTGTCTATAATCACTAGCGTTTTATACTAAATAATCTCAGTTCCTAAAATAGGAAAGACAGAAAAGCAAAATAAAGGAAGGTTCTTTAAATTTTAGTAAATATAGTAAAAATTGATTATATTTGATACAGTGTCAAAGTTGCCACATTGACTTTGAATTTTCTCATCCCAAAGATCATCAATGAAATGAAAGCGAACGCCTTAAGAACCCCTTTTACACGGCTTCCTAAATGTCGTCCCTATAAGATGACATATGACCACATGTTGACAGGTTTTGAAATAAAACTCTGCTTAAGCTAAGTGTTGCTGACTCCAATTGCTTTAACCAAAATTCCAGTGACACAGGCCTAAGGATGAGCTGGGAACGGTTCATTGTTTAGAGCTGGGTGTGACCTTGGAAAGGTCCCATTGACCTGTTGGTCCAGATCAAAGATGAACAAAGAAATGCCTTTGATGAAGGACTTAGTTCTCTGCTTTCTTGATATATTAGCAATTTAGATTGGCAAATGCCCCAGGAGTAATGTTACTATACTATTATAGAAAAATTAATATGAAATTTCTAAGAGGTCCCTAAGCCTGTTTTGCCCACATCTTGGCATCAAAACATTTTCAATATTACTTGTCATTCTTTAAAAAGTATATCCTTGTGTTGTGGAGAAGGTTCAGTGGGTAAAAACCTGACTGCACAAACGTGACGACCTGAGTTCTGGTCCCTTCCATGCTGTCCTACTTTGCTTTCCTGTTGCTGTGATAAAAGACCAAGCAAAGCCACCCCGGGGAAGACAGGATGTATTCCAGCTTACAGGTCACAGCCCGTCATCTAATGAGGCCAAAACAGGAACCTGGAGGCGGGAATGGAAGGAAGCAGAGACAAGGACGGGTGCTGATTACTGACTTTCTCTTCATTGCTTCCTCAGCTTGCTTTTTTATATCACTTGGGACTACCTGCCCAGGGGTGGCACCTCCATGGGTTAAACCCTCTCACACCAGTCATTAAGCAAGAAAATGTCCCACAGATATACCCATGGGCACTTCCTGTGGTAGTGATTCATCGTCTGAGGTACTCTAGTACCTGACAACTCTAATTTATGTCAAGTTGACAAACGCAAACTGACACATGGAAAACTATCACACAGCACAGCCACACGCATATGTAACCCCAGCATGGGGCGTGGAGACAGACGGACCCTCGCGGTTTGCTGGACAGCCAGAAGAGCCCAAACAGCAAGTTCCTGCTCCAGGGAATGATCAGATTTCAAAAACAGGGTGGAGAGCAATAGAAGAAGACACCAAATAAACCTCGGACCTCCACATGTACGCAAAGATTCAACTACACTTGAACATACGTTCACATGCATGCAACAATACATGCATGCAACACACACACACACACACACGAGAGAGAGGTAGAGAAAGAGAGGGAATAGCTCCCTCCTGCAGGGCATGATGGTGTGTAACTGTAACCGAAGAGTTTGATCCAAAGTTCAAAATTATCCTGGGCTACATGAAACGTCATCTAAAAAAAAAAAAAAAGACAGAAAGAAAGGCGACATGTTTGTAATATTTTAACCTTATTTGCACAACAACCTGACAAGCTATGGTAGCACCATAGGGAATAAAGACAGAAAACCAAGAAGAGATGAAATTCAAGTTTTTAGCAGAAGAAACAGGATAATGGGTGGAATAATTGCTAGTTAGGATACAGCTTCATTCATTCTTGTTGCTACACCAAAACGCACAGACTGCAGAGATTCCAAACAGAATGCATTCTCCCCACTCAGGAAGCTGGGGCATCCAAATAAAGGTACTGGTGGGTTTGGTGTCTCATGGGGGTGGGGGTTGGTGAACACTGATCTCTGCTCCCAGGGATGGGTACCTTGTTGCTGTGTCTTCTAGCAGACATGGATTCTGGGTCATCACATGGAGGATGGGCCCAAAGTGCAAGAAGGAAACTTCATGACTTACCTCCCCAAAGACCCACCTTTCAGCTCCATTGTCTGGGGTGCATATGCCAATACACACCTTTTGGAGGGATATACTCAAACCATGTAGAGCAATTGTTGAGATTTCCATGGACACTAGCTGAAATCAGTTTACGACACCATTAAGACATTTCGTTTTCCATAGAGGCAATCTGAAAACCAGATTCCTTGTCACCGCAGTCTCGGGGCTTACCAGTTTGTATCTGAAACTAAATACAAATAAGAGGTCCTCTGTTCTCCCATCAGGAGACTGTTTTGTCATTAACAGTGGCTGCGGCAGGAGCTGTCACCGTCAGAGTCACACAGCCTCGTACACCCAGGCAAACAAAGGGGAATGAAGGCAGAACATGTGTGTGTGTGTGAGGTACAGCGCCGACACGCTGTTTCTCAGAGCATCTTCCCTCCCAATCTCTCCAGTTCTCACTGCCTTATTAATTAAATATCACAGAATTTATGGACTGGGTCGAGACCCAGTGACGGCTGCTACACAGAGACCACCATTCTGTAAATGAGCATGCGTTGCAGGGCCTGTATTCTCATCTCATCCCAGCACTGGAGAACAGGACTGTCATTTGAATGAAATATGGCTCTTGACTCCTGCAATAGAAAGTGAAACCCACTCCAAGTGCCAACCGCCTGCCAGTGCTCCTGGTTTCAAAGGGCAGCGCCGGGCAATGTCAGATGGCCCTTTCCAGGAAATCGAGCTTGTTTTGAATGACTCTGTCTCACTGATGCAGTCTATTGCCCATTATCATCAGATTGGTAAAGAATACGAGTGAGGGTGGCAGGACTGAAGACGGAGTCCAGGAGAAATCTTTCAAGATTGGATTTCTTGGAATTTCAGCTAGGATGTGCAGTTGTGGGTAGAATAGTGGTGGCTACTACATGCCCTGTCGTGAAAGCTCAAGGAATTCAATCTTTATAAACCCAATGAGGTCAGTGGGATAATAATGATAGTAGCCATGATAATGATAACAATGATAAATAATTAACAGACCTGTTACTTATCAACCTATCAATTATCTGTACGTACAGATACGGAATCAGTAGACACCTTTTCCTTGGGATCTGAGGTACCAGTCCAAAGAGCTAACTCCAAGAGTTGTTAGTCTCGCCTCAGATGAACAACAGAGACCCTCTGTGGACCTGCTTGGCTTTCAGGTCTGAGAGTGATATTGCACACTAGCACTATGACCATCTCTAGTACTTACAGAAGGCAGCGCACACAGCTTTGGGTGTGGTGCCTTCCTAGCCCAACTGGTTCCATTGCGGTGCAATTTTGCTCAAACAACATTTTCTAGAATGCTTTTCTCTGTCTCATTCTTTGTCCTAAGGTGTCCATCTGGGTTTGTCTGCTACAGCCGTACAATTCTGCCTTACACCCATAAAAGTTCCATGCCTCATCTTTCCTGAGTAGCGTGTCAGAAGCAGTATCTTCAGAACTCCCCTTTCAAGTGAACGAGGAGACTAGAAGTTTAATTATCTAGTTTATATAATACACCGACTTGTGGGCCTAATATACTAATGTGACCAAGTTTGGTAAGTATTTACCTTTATTCTCTTGCTGGAGGTCTATCTAACAATATTTTCATTCATTTTGTACAATGTATTTTGACTATATTCACCCAAACCTCTCTTGGATTCACCTTAATTTGTGTCTGCTTTCTTTAATTTTTAAAATTTTGTAACCATATACTCTAATTTGTGATGTTCTGGGCCTGGACCGTCTCCTGGAGAATGATCAACCAACCAGGACACATAAAGAAAATGAACTCTCTCTTCCCGTGAAGCCATCAGCTCTTCACAGTTTCTCAGTTGACTGGGGCTCACAAACCCCTCCCACCCCATGCTAGAATGTCACCTGGTTTGAGTGTGTGCAGCCCACAGCTACCATGAGCTCCTAAGTACAGTGGCCTTGCTGGGTCTAGAAGATGCTAATTTGCTTTGGTCCTCCCTGGCCTCTGGCTCTTCCGTCTCTCTGTGCCTCCTTTCTTAGCTAGTTCTTGGCTCTTCAAGAGGAGGGTTTGCTCTAGCTGTCCTGTTTGCAGCTGAGCATTCCGCTGACATTTATTCTCTGTACTTTGAGCAATTGTGAGTTTCTTGATTAGTCACTTCCCACTGCGTAAAGAAACTTCTCTGCGCAGTTCGAGAGCTGCACTAATTTATTGGTACGGAGATGCAAATTTAGAGGTCAATTTGATACTAGGTCCGTCTACAACAATGATGGCAGTAAGCTCACCCCTGGGGCCAGTGAGCTTCCTAACTACGGGTTCATGACCTCATCTGTGGTACCAAAGAGGAGTTTCTTCCTATAAAGTAGACCCTAAGTCCAACATAAAACCCAGTCGGCTGCCCTCATGGCGTTGGTGCTGTTATTGTATCCACATCACTTATTACTCAGTTCTTAGGGTTCACCATTGGGTGACCCCCTTGGTGACTCCCCTCCCTTCCGTCAGTATGAAAGCTAGCCAGCAAAGAGGAATCCTCCCGGTCAATACCCGCTTCTCTGTGCCCCAGGAGCAGTGCGTCTGATGTCTTCAGTGATAGGGTCTTACTGTCAAGTTCTGGTTGGCAATCAAGAGTAATGGCAACAGCTTACATTGTTCGGGGCAGTGGTTCTCCACCTTCCTGATGCCATTAACCTTTTAATACAGATCCTCGTGTTATGGTGACCCTCGAGCGTAAAGTTATTTTCATTGCTGTGTTAAGACTGTAGTTTTGCTATTGTCTTGAATCAGAATGCAAATACCTGCATTTCCCAATGGTCTTAAGTGACCTCTGTAAAAGGGGTCACAATCCACAAGTTGAGAATCACTGGCTTAGGGGGTTTCTGGTATATTCTTTACCAACAACTCAAGGGGAGACATTCTTGTCTCTGTTTTTTGTTTGTTTGTTTGTTTGTTTTAATTTGGCAACCCATGGTTTCTGGAAGGGAAAAGAAGGGGAATAAAAGTCTATATTCTTATCTTTAGGTACCCTGGAGTTAAGACAAAAAAATTTAGACAACGGAGCTGGGAAACCTTGCTGAAGATCAACATGGACCCTTATCCCCAGGACATCTCTTTGCCAAGGTCTGACAATGACAGTTGAACCTGGGCGCTCAGGGAACCCTGCATGCCACACTGACTGTGACCCTGACATCCGTGCCCTGAAAGAAGTGGAAACATGACCATACTTTGGCTAACTTTCTCTTGAGTGCTGCACAATGACAAGGCACCAGCCTAGGACATATAATCAGAACATTAGATTTTTAAGCCCTTCACAACCTCTTTGTCATAAATATCCCCCTAACATAAAAATGGCGTGCAATTCAATACCCTTTCATAGGATCTTTTTAGAATTAGCAAATGTCATGAACTTGCTATCGGAATAAAAAGACAAGTGCCGAGAGCTGTGGATTTCTGCCCTCCGACCTTCTGCCTCCCTGCTGGCCTGAGAGTCCAGTGATCACTTCAGTCTCGGATTTCCAGTTCAAATGTTATGCTCCCTGGTCTTTGTTGACCGGAAAACTGTTCCCACCAGTTTTTAATGACTTAAGTGGCGACATTTCTCCTCTACCCCAATAGCCAAAACATTTCTATACTTCCACAATAGACCACACACAAACTTGGTGGAAATTCAACCTAAAGTAAGCCAAGTTTTACTAATTCCGATATTGTTCAGGCAATTGAATTTGCACCCAAAACAGGGTTACGTTTATACCACAACTCAGTGTGGGACTTGGAGTTAAGAAACAATATGGAGTTAAGAAACTTCTGTCTCTATGCCTCTACCTTTTCCTTTGAAGCATTCATGTCCAAAGTCAAGTTCCTTGTTTTTATGGTCTAAGCTCTATGATTGACAATGAACTTTAAAAACTCCTTGAGTGTGGCTGGAGAGATGGTTCAATGGTTAAAAGAATTTGCTGCTCTTCAGAAGACATGGGTTCATTTCCTAGCAACCACAATAGCTCACTGCCGTATGTTTGCTCTCAGTAGGCTCCCAACACGTAATGAAGGATGCATGTCTCACTGTTTACAGAGTACTACCAGCATAGTGGGAAGTAAAGATTTTTTTGTTTTGTTTTGTTTTTTCAAGACAAGGTTTCTCTGTGTAGCCCTAGCTATCCTGGAGCTTGCTCTGTAAAGCGGAATGGCCTCAAACTCAGAACTCAGAAATCTGCCTGCCTCTACCTTCTAAATGCTCGAATTAAAGGCATGCACCACCACCATGTGGCTCACAGTCATTTGTAACTCAGTTCCAGGGCATCTGATTGCTTTGTCAGGCTTCCTTGAACAGTATTCACATGTAGCTCATGCACATACATGCAACCAAAACACTCATGCACATAAAAGCACATGCATACATGCACGCACACATGCATATATATATATATATATATATATATATATAACTGCTCAAATTAAAATGTAATGGGTTGCATTGTAGGTGTATAAACTGGGGCTGGGCACCCCACGGCTTCATATTGTCTGCATTTTGAACAGCTGAAGTTATCTGAAACAGCTCTGTCTGCTACGAAAGCTGCTCTCGCCCCTTGTCAAAGCCTCTTTGTGCAGCAGATGAAGACTGCGTGCTGTTTATTGTTAGGCTTTTAATCTTGGCAAAATATTTGCAAGATTCACCCATGTTTCACTAATACATTTGACGTAGGCAATTTCACTTCATTGCTGCGTACTATTTAGTGATATGAATGCACCACAACTCACTGATATACGTTTATTTCAGTTGTTCCTAATTTGGGACAAACATAAATAACAACGTTATTTTAAAGATCAATCTACATCGAAAGGTCTCAGGTTAGGGCTATTGCCTCCCCAAAGCAGAAACCGGCATTCGGTTGTCCACATCCTCAGCGGCACTGGTATGTGGCTGAGCTGCTTCCTTTACACATGTTTGTTGATGATGTCACACAGGGAGAGTGACGAGGGGACCTGGGCCAGGGGCAGAGTGGCAGTGGTGGTATCCTGTGGTGCCATCTCTAGTCTGCCCTGGGAAGTCCCACTACACTGCTCCACGCCCAGACCTTGAAGCCGACTCTCTTGCCTTCACCAGGATTCCTGCAGGGTATTTATTTATTTCTCAGTCTGCCTGAAGACTCTATGATGGGGCTCTTCCCCCTGCAGAGAAGAAACTATGGGAACAAAACCAGATGAACCTTGTCTGATGGTGTGGAGACAGCAGAGGTGATCTCCCCTTTGGAAGTGTGAACAGTTCTTACGCATCACACAGCACTTGAGAGCACGGCTTCTAGAGCCAGACTGACTGCGTTCAGATTCTGGTCGCGTGACTTGGGAATGTTGGCGAGTGCTCGTCCATCTGTGCCTCTGTCTCTTCAGTGTCCAGCAGCGGGGGCAAGAGGACAAGCGCTCTGCCAGGGAGCTGCACGCCCCATCCCTGCCACCCCTAGATCCTTTTTAATGAAAATAAATTGTTTTCATATGATATATTCTCATCACAGTTCCCCCCTCTCAGGTCCTCCCAGATCCTCCACAACTACACATCTCCATCCTTCCCTTTTTCTTTCTCTTTAGAAACCAAACAGACGACAAAGGAACAAAGAAAATAGAAAAAAGAAATAGAAAAAGCACAAGAAGAAGACAGACAGACAGACACACACACCATAAAAATGCAAAATTGGAAACCACAATATACAAACAAGCATTGCCCCCACCAAACGACATGAGCCAAAAAGTCTACAGAAATCCTGCTGAGCTCATCTTGTTGGCCATCTACTGCTAGGTGTGGGGCCTACCTTTAAGTGTGGGTAATATACCCAGTGAGATTCTATTGGAGAAAACTAATTTTTCCTTTTCAAGTGGTTGTCAGTCAGAGATAGTTTCTCAGCTAAAGGTAAGAACTCCTCATGTCTACTTCCTCATCTAGACTGGGATCCTGTGTGGCTCGATCCTATGATCAGGATCAGCAGACTCGGTGCATGCTGCCATGTTCTCTATGAGTTCATTTTTATTTGTCAGACCTGCTGTGTCTAGAAGGCTATGTTTCCTTCGTGTTTTCCATCCCCTTCTCTTCAGCTCCCTTCTTTACCATGGGGAGAGGTTTAGTGAAGACATCCATCCCATTTAGGACTGAGTTTCCAAGTCTCCTAGACTTAGCGTGGGGCGGTGAACACTGCTCCGTGTCACCGCTGGAACACCTGTGTGTGTTGTGGTCTAGATTTCTAACCTTGGCTCCAGATGGGACTTGGTGGTGGGGTGGGAATACTGGAAAATCAAATCAAAGACTTAGTTACATTTCTGCTGATGTGAAGAGACACCATGGCCAAGGCAACTTATAGAAGAAAGAATTTGTTAAAGGCTTAAAGTTCCAGAAGGTGAGTCCACTGCCATCATGGCTGGGAACACTACAAGTAGGCAGGCAGGCATAGTGCTGGAGCAGTAGCTGAGAGCTTGCATCCTAGCCACAGCAGGAGGCAGAGAGAGCTAACTGGGAATGATGTGGGCTTTTGAAGCCTCAAAGCTCATTCCCAATGACACCTCCCTGAAGAAGACCAAACCCCTTAATCTTTCCCAAGTCTTTTCACTAACTGTGGATCACGCATTCAAATGTGTAAGCCTATGGGGGCCATTCTCATTCATACCACTACAAAGGTAAATGATTTATTTTCTTTTATAAAGTGCACACATGGGACTGGAGCAATGGCTTAGTGATAAAAGTACTGATTGCCCTTCCAGAGAATCTGGGTTCAATCCTCAGCACTCATAAGGCGGCCCCCAACCACAACTTTGGTGTCAGGAGATCTCACACCCTCTTATGGCCTCCAGGGGTACTGCATGCATAGGGTGTATAGCTATATGCAGCCACCCAGCCACACATAAAATGAAATAAACAGTTAAAAGCACACACATATAGTTAAACTTTGTGTATGTCTTTACTATTATAGCTAACTCCCTCTGTGTCTCTGTCTCTCCCGAGCACGTGCACACACACACACACACACACACACACACACACACACACACACACCTACATTTTAATGGTATCTTCCTGCTCTGTTTAAGAACTAATACAGTTATAGGATCTCATTATTTGTCACAGAAAAACATATGCTACCCCCCACCCCCCGTGTGTGTGTGAAGGAGGGTGCCATATATTCAGTGCTAAAGTAGGGAACAAGTTGGTCACTGTATGAAGACCAGATGGTAAAGAGGAACAAGGCTCTAACTCTCATGGTTCAGGCACTGCTTCATCGGGTTGCCATCAAGGAGAGCAGTTCTTCCACTGACTGTGCAGGTTGACACCCAAATCAAGTATCTAAACTTAGACCCATCACCTCGGTCATGGAGGCGGGATCTATAAAAAGGCAGTGGTTCTCATTTGTACCAGATAATCTGAGGGGAAGAGACAAGGCCATAGGGAGAAGAACGTGTGCAATGGCACCAAGTCATGATGCTTTGCAACTCAGAAACCCTCAGTGCCACACTGACTACCCGGTTGAGCTATCATAGGCCAATTGACTCAACCAACCTCCATGATACCTTCGTTTCTCACCATGTACCACCATCACTTCATTCCCTACTCCCACAGAGAAATGCCCTTGCCTTGCCCAGAGGCCCTGCGGTTTTCAGTTCCTGATCATCCACTTCCACAGTGTCCTTTATTAAAGATTCTGTGTTCTGTCTTTGCCTATTTACCACTCAACCTACCTTTCTTCAGGACTCAGGGCAAGCACTCCTTTGTTTGGGAAGATGCTTCCATGCATCAGAAAGCCATGCCTTTTCCCGTGGCTGGACCCCATTGGAGTTCCTCAAAGATACCCGAGTCAGAATGAGATCAACCTCATCTGTGTGAACTAGTCATTGGTGCAGGTTGGCGCAGGAGGGCATTGTGATGCTCATGGGATGTGCTTGTTCAGCTGAGGGTCATTTCCATAGAGGACTGACTGTAGACAGAACTTCCAGCAGTAAAGGTTAGGGTGCCAAGGGAGGAGGAGGCCTGGAGAAAGAAATATGATAATCAGCCTGAAAGGAAGACTTTGCACCACTTTGAAGCTCTCTATTGTGCGCTGGAGTCATGGCAATTCTGAGGAAATTTCTCAGTACCTCCAGAGGTTAACTTGGGCTGGGTAGAAATGGCGAGGTTCAGTGAGGAACAGGGATAGAAGAAAGCCATGGAGCATGACAGTGTAAGAGCCAGTCTCAGAAGGAACTGCCTGAGAGAAAACACTTGATGCAGAAGAGAAACTTCTACAATGGACAGGAGGTGAGTTTCATTTGTTACCAATGCCCATTCAGCAGCTAACCTTGGACTTTTGTTGTGAGTCAGGGTTTTAGATGCTGTGAGACTGGGCAGAGCAAACAAACAGGACCACAAAGTTGGTCTTAGTCATGCCTGCTTAGCATTAAAAAAAACAATCCTGGTCAAAAATTACAGATGTACAATAAAGACAGATTCAGATAAAAAAAAAGACTTCTAAATGCTTGGGAGAGAAAAGAAGTAGTTATAAAAAAGTAAATGGTTTAAAAAAGAAGTAAAGTCCTTAAAGAGAAAGAGTACAGAAAGTCATAGATTCAAGGACTAAAGAAAAATAAGCCATATAAATGTGGAAAATAAGTAGAATCAGATCGTGTATATTACTGTGACTTTTTAAAACTTTTTTAGGCTGTGAATGAGCTAAGTACAGAGAGACATTTCATTGTTTGGGCTGTTAAGCTAAACCAACATATGTATTTTAAAGTTATCTTGACTTCAAAATTTGGGTCTAAGGATATATTGCTTTGGAAAAGAGGTTCTATGTTTGTTTCCATAGAGGACAGAAAGCTGTGGATTTCTTACTGACTAATATGGTTTGATCAAACAAGACCCCCTGAAGCAATGGCCAAGAAGGTCTAACATCCATAACAGCTTCAGAAATGCTGGTTGAGGTGGACCTACCAAAAGGACACCCCATGAAAGATCAGATTAATAGAGACCCCAATAAATAGTTATAATTTTTCTTAGTTATGATTAAAGGGCAAATGGTGTGGGAAGTCCTTCTGTCTATGTGTTGCTTTTATTGGTTAATGAATAAAGAACTACTTTGAGCCTGTGGCAGGGAAGAACAGAACTAGGCAGGAAAAGCTAAGCTGAATGCTGGGAGAAAGAAGGGTAGAGTCAGAGAGATGCCATGTAGTCGTTGCCAGAAATAGATGTGATAAAACTTTGCTGGTAGGTCACAACCTGTGGTGATACATAGATTAATAGAAATGGATTAAATTAATATGTAAGAGTTAGCCAATAAGAAGCTAAAGCTAATGGGCCAAGCAGTGATTTAATTAATACAGTTTCTGTGTGATTATTTTGGTTCTGGGTGGCCAGGACAAACAAGCAGTCCCCTCTAACATTTGATGTGCCAATGTGGTGGAAAAATTGAGAGGGCTTGCTTAGGAACTCTGGACACAAAAACCCACAAAGTTTAGCTGCATTTTTTTTCAGCTGGTGGCTTGCCACAGCTCCTTTAAGAGAAGTTTTCCTGATTCAGCTATAGCAGGAAAAAAGCCACGCCATTTTGAAATGCCAGCTTTTTGGGCCATCCTGCCAGTACAAACTCTGACTCTTTCAGGCAGGAGGTATGGCTACAGAGCATTTGAGTAGGGTTTGTGAGAAGATTGCTGCAGCTTGTTTGATGATGTTGTGGACTGACTGTGTACCTAGAAGTAGGGTGGTGTGCATGGCTCAGAGGTGGACTGGGCAGAGCAAGAATAAACTACCATATTACCCCTAGCAATGATGCAGCTTAAGTTTTTAAGAAGCGCTTAGCATTTTAAGAAATGCCCCTGGACAGTAAAGAATTATAGATTAACAATAAGACAGATTCAGACATAAAAGACCTCTAAATAAGTCACAGTGTTGGATAAATGTATGTAGGCTTGGGAGAGAGAAGAAAAAGGGTATAGAGAGTCATAAAGTTAAATTACTGCCTTAAAAAAGGGCAAAGTCTTTAAAGAGACAGAGTACAGATAGTCATAGATTAAAAGGAGTAAAGAAAAATTAGCCATGTAAAAATGGAAAATTCATAGAGCATCTGGATTGTGTATATTATTGTGTCTTCTTTGAATTTTTTGACTGTGAAGAAGCTAAGTACAGAGAGACATTTCATTGTATGGACTGCTAAATTAAACTAACATAAAGGTATCTTGATTTTAAAATTTGAGTCTCAGGATATGTTGCTTTGGACATAAGTTTGGAAGTTCTTCTTTTGTTTTCACAGAAAATAAGAACCTGTGGATTGCTTCCAGACCAATATGGTTTGATGGAACAAGGGCCCCTGAAAGGTTGCTGTGAATACCCCCACAAAGAAAATACTTCTCCCACTAAACATCAGGAAGAGGTTTGGACAGAACTACGCCCATATTCCCAAATATTGTTTATAATTGTTTGTTTACATTTAAAGGGGAATATGCTATAGAGTTGAATAATTTTCTTTGATAAAGATCTTGGTTTATTGATATAAATTTAAGGTAAATTGTAACATGAGGGGGCCGGCTTGTTGGGGTTTCTGTTCCCGCCCGGCACCCCACAGCTGGCATGCCCCAAAGAGAAAATCAATCACACAGAGATCTCTATAAGTTATAAAGCTGATTGGCCCATTAGGTCAGGCTTCTTGTTAACTCTTATAACTTATATTAACCCATTATTCTCATCTATGTTAGCCATAATGGCTCCGTACCTTTCTCAGCTGGGCAAGTTACATGCTGCCTCTTCAGTGGTCTGCACAGGAGTGGCAGAGGAACCTCCCTGCTTCCCAGAATTCTCCTGTTCTCATTGCATCACCTCTACTTCCTGTCTGGTTTTCCTGCCTATACTTTCTGCCTGGCCAATCAGCGTTTTATTAAAATACATGATTGACAGAATACAGATAATTCTCCCGCACCAGTAAATTTTGTTATACTGTTTGTGTAGGTATAACACACAGGTACTGTGTTTACCTAGTTCATTTAAAAATGTAATGTACAATTAAGACATATAACTTAATAGAGAGTCATCCATAATAGTCAAGATTGTGGTCATGTTAGTTAGATTTTCTAGATGTACAGAGATGTATTTCAGATAGATAGGTATTCTTCAAATCTTTCATAGATCTTCAGATATGGCATTTAAAATGTTTAAAAAACCTAAGACTTTTCATGACAGTGAGACACATCTGCTCCTGACAGCACCAAGAGGAAGAAGGGCATTGAGGAGGCTCCTTATGGAGTTGGTTAGCCATCTGAGCAAGAAATTGCTCTTGCCTGGACTGCTTAACTGGACATACATGACCTGCAGAGAGATGACTGCGGAACTTGCCTAAAGGTGAGATGATCCTTCGGGGTTCCTGGTTCATGAAAGAGTCTGCGAGACATTCTGCAGGATGCAGAAGAAAGTGACTGAACTGTCTTTGAAATTTTCTGCTTTATGGAAAGTCTGCTGGATACTATGGGCCTGTAGGCTGAAGATGGATGCCCCAATGATACAGAAGAACTTTGGGTGACTGTTCAGACAGTGAGATGTCTCTGTCAATTCTAGAGTTTTGGAAGTTGCTTACAATGAACTTCCTGTTTACTTAGCTAATATCATGTCCTTCTGGAGTTTTTGATAGAGTTGAAGAATTTATAGCTATAGTTATAGCTTTTCTTAGGATAAAGGATAAGGTAGGTATAAATATTGTAACTGTAATTCTTGCTTGATCCCTGTTTTGTTATATGTAATTTTATTATGTTAAAGTTGAAACCTTCCTTTTCATGTAAACAGAAAAGGGGAAATGATGTGGGAGGTTCTTCTGTCTCTGTGTTGCTTTTATTGGTTAATGAATAAAGAACTGCTTTGAGCTTATGGCAGGGAAGAACAGAACTAGATGGGGAAAACTAGACTGAATGCTGGGAGAAGGAAAGTAGAGAGAAAGAGAGAGAGATGCCACAGAGCTGCCACCAGAGATAGATGTAATGAAACGTTGCAGGTAGGTCATGACCTCGTGATTATACATAGATTAATAGATATGGGTTAAATTAATATGTAAGAGTTAGCCAATAAGAAGCTAAAGCTAGTGGGCCAAACAATGATTTAATTAATACAGTTTCTGTGTGATTATTTTGGTTCTGGGCAGTTGGAATGAACAAGCAACCCTCTACAACAGGTAAATTAAATAGAAAACTTTGAATTCACCAAGATAAAATGGATTAATTGTACATTTTCTCTGATTTTGTCAAATATAAATAGACTGGATATTGTAACTAGTTCTTGCTTGATAGCTGTTTTGTTATATGTAATTTAATATGTTAAAGTTAAGACCTTCTTTTTTGATTAGACAGAAAGGGAAGATGCTGTGGCATGACCTTTCTGTACACTGTGAAAATGTACTATTTCCATTGGTTAATAATTAAAGCTGCTTGGCCTATGGAAAGGCAGAATAAGGTTAGGTAGAACAATCAAACTGAGGACTTGGAGGAAGAGGGGTGGAGTCGGGGAGGTGAGAGCAAGCCACTAGAGGAACAAGATGTGTTAGAGAACAGGTAAAGCCACAAAGCCACATGGCAAAATGTAGACAAATAGAAATGGGTTCATTTAAGATGTAAGAGATAATTAGTAGTAAGTTCAAGCAATAAACCAAACATTCCGAAATTAATATAAGCATTTGTGTGATTATTTGGGACGGGGCAGCTGAGATAAAAAAACAAAAAACAAACAAACAAACGAAACAAAACAAAAAAACTCCACCTCCATTTGCAGCACCAATTCTTAGGGAATCTCTACTGATTTCCGTATCTACACACCATTAAAATGGCATCCCACAATAATATGTAGGGCCAAGAAAAGGGTCCTGGTAAAGATCTGCTTTGTTTGGCAATGTTGGGGCTCAGAGAGTGACATCTCCTGATTATGTCATCCCCCCCCGCCATGCTGCATAATTTGATCTAAAAGAAGTGAAAATGCCTTGTGAGCAAACTAGGCCTTATTCTTCTCCCTACCAAGTGAGTAGAGGCTCTTCCTGAAATTTCTTAATCTGCACTGAGCAGATTGAAAAGGAACACAAGTGTTCCCCCTTCCATTCAGAAGCCTCCCTGTCTAGCTAGGTACAGTCAGCTGGAGAGTCTCCCCACTCCCAGGCAGACTTTCAGAAGGTACTGTCTGTTCTTGGGGCTCCCCCAAATTCCGATGAGTGTCTCTAGGGCTTGTTTGCTTGGTCATCTTTTAGGCCCCTCAAGTTTGTCTACAATTCTCCTTTTCTTCTCTACTACAGAAGAGGGTCAAAGAAGTTTCTGGATACTTTGGAATTGTGGGTAATCTCTTTGGACTGTGTGATTGTTTTCTCCAATTACTTGTCTTGCCACTTCAGTCCAGTTAACCTTCAGAGAAATGAGCATTTCTTCACCCCTGCAGGCAGGCACTTCCCAAGAACCCAGCGCTGAGCCATTTCTAACCAGCAGGACTCACAAGGAAAGGTCACTATACAAAGTACGAGATCCACTCAAATTTCCACAGACAACAGCATTTAGGGAAAGGGAAAAGGAATGAAAACCCCCTTCTGTGCCTAAAGATAAGATGTGAGTGTGGGACCTTGAAACCCTGAAGCTCAGGTTGAACTCTTCCCACTAACCAATCAAAGTATTTTGAAGAGCTCAGATAAAATCCCCCCCACACCTCAGTCTATCCCTCCCCTTCCCCTTCCCTCCTTCCCTCCTTCCCTCCTTCCCTCCTTCCCTCCTTCCCTCCTTCCCTCCTTCCCTCCTTCCCTCCTTCCCTCCTTCCCTCCCTCCCTCCCTCCCTCCCTCCCTCCATTCTTACCTTCTCTGACCCCCTTGTCTCCTCATCTTTCTTCCATTTGTCTTCATGGTTTTTGTGAACTCACCTGAATCACACATCTTTCTGGGAACAGTAAACAGAGTGTCCAGACAGTGGCAGCTCAATGCTGTTTCTCCCCCTTAATTTGCCTAGAAAAGGGCATACAGAATGCTTTCAGAATTATCAGTGAGAAACACTTTTTGATCTTTAAAAAATGCCATGAATTGACTCTCTCAGGAGAGACTTTATGAAATGTAAGAGGGAAAAGCAGTGACTTCATGGACGAGCCTGTCCCCACCTATTTGGAGTAGAGTCCCTTTTCTAACCCATGAGGTCTTCTGGAAAGCATTCTCAACTCTACAACCCTCTGGCACGTCCAGGAAGGCATGGTCTAGGATACAGTTTCCACTGGATGTAGGAGCTGAGGGCCCACAGAGACCAGCTGCACACTTACTGGCTGTGGTTTCCTAGATGCCCCATAGATTTCTAGTCATTTCCACCACTTAACATCTTGCAGAAAAATCTAAATTTGAGTTGTTGGTGCTCTCTTGAAAAATGACCAGTGGGTAAATTAATCTAGAAAAACTGTGCATCACTTACACACTTACTGCATGTAAACCCTCCCTGTAGAAATACTTGTGCATCACTGATGTGCATGTAAACCCTCCCTGCAGAAATACTTTTATAACACTTACACACTTACTGCATGTAAACCCTCCCTGCAGAAATACTTTTATAACACTTACATACTTACTGCATATAAACCCTCCCTGCAGAAATACTTTTATAACACTTACATACTTACTGCATGTAAACCCTCCCTGTAGAAATACTTGTGCATCGCTTACATGCTTACTGCATGTAAACCCTCCCTGTGGGTGCTGTATTCATTAAGGAGCTGGTTTTGCTACTAAGGATCAAGAGAAATGTTCCCAACCACAAAGCCTTCTCTGAACTGAGCACACTAATAGCATGAGCCACATCATTCCATACCACTTCAAAACAGTACTGAGGACATCAGCTTATGGCCAACATTGTTGCAGTGGATTCCCATAATTAAAATCCAGTACAGGGACTGGAGAGATGGCTCTTGTGGGCAAAGCATTTATCATTCTAGCATGAAGACATGAATGAGGGTCTCCAAAACCCATCGAAAAGCCGGACAAGGTATCACACATCTGTAATTTCCACACTCCTACGGTGAAATGGGAGGTAGAAACAGGGCAGTCCTTGGAAACTTGAGGGCCAGGTAGTCCAGCATGTGTGGTGGTGAGCAAAACCAGAACGTGTCTCAGACAAGGTGAGGACCACCAGCTAAGATTGTCTGCATATACACCCACACTCACATACAGGCATACATATACACATTCATTTGTACACACACACGCACACACACACACACACACACACACACACACACACACACAGAGAGAGAGAGAGAGAGAGAGAGAGAGAGAGAGAGAGAGAGAGAAGATTCATGAGAACAACAGCAACAACAATACTACAGTCAGCAGCCAAAGCATGGAGGGAACCAGAGCTTTTTCCCTTTCATTTACTGGGCAAATGAGGGCCTCAGTAGAAAGTGAGAACAGACAAGGGTTAAAACAAATACTTTCTGGAACTCAAATAAGGACATTTCTGTAGGTAGAGGGGACATTTGATAATACCTGGATGTCAGAGACAGTACTTACAGAGGAAAGGAGCCATTCACCCCTGGGGGAACACAAGGGCTTAGAAGGTAAGAATGCTCATGAGGAAATAAGGCATTAGAAGGTACGAATGCTCATGACAGAATTATCGTGAATACTTTGTTTTGGTGTGAGACCCATTCTGGCTTCAGCTTGAAGCCAAAGTGTTTTAGCTGCTCTTCTCAGAGTTGCATGTAGCTGGATCGGAACGGAAAGGCCTCAGAGGCGATCACCCTCTGCCCTGCTTCTAGAACCGTGTGGACTGCAACCTAACATTTTCCCTCTAAATAACAGCGCAAGTTCTCCACTGGGCTAAGCCCAGCTCAACACACTGCTGCCCTTCGGATACATAAAGGCATGTAAAAGGATGGCTTCTCTTCTCTCACAATCGTCTGAAAAGGGCAATTTTCCTATTACATGGACTTCAATAGTGAAGTTTTCCTTGATGGTAAAATGCAAACAGTCAGCTATTCGGGGAGGCAGAGTTAACACAGTCTGCAAAGACAGCCCTTTCAGAGCGGGAGGACCCTGTGGAGATCCATTTGTGAGTGCACAACCGCAGGACAAGATAGGTGTGTCACCACCAATTCACTGCCCTGAAAGGCACAGCTTCCTATTCTGTTGCTTTCCCCAATACTGGTTTGCTCACTCATTTTAATACGTGGTTGCGGGGAATGAAACAAAAACAAAAACAAACAAACAAAACCACTGTGAAGCAGAGTCCAAGAGGGCACTGTGGGGTTTCAGCAGTTCTCCTGGAAGCTTCTGGGACATCCTTTCTCTTCCACTTGTATTTTGTTTGAGCAGAATATCTTGGTTTTCCAGTGGTACCTGTGAGGTTTGTTAATCAAATGATTTCCAGTCTTAGGAAGGGACTCTGCTCAGCCTGTGACAGTGTGACCTCCCGGGACAGTTTCTGCCCCTGCCAGCAAAATCTTCCTCATAGTGTTTTACCTCCCCTTACTTAAAACTCTATGCTTAACATTTAGCTTCTTTTATCTTAGTCCCACGAAATAGCAGGTGTTCAAAAGGAATTGACGCATCTGCTGGCTTTCTGGGAACACTCGACTTCTATGAACGTTCACTGCTAGTTTTAAACTCTACAGGTCGGGAACAAGCTGGAAAGCCAACACTGTGGTTTATGCAAAGCCACCTTGTGACTCCACCTGCTGCTACTGAACCTTTCTGTGAGTCTGAGAGCATGCACACAGGCTATAAAGATGTGTGGATCTAAGTGCCTACGCAACTGTCCGTTTTCTGTCTGTAAGCGCTTGTATCTGATGAGTGTGTTTAGCAGGACTTGCATTTATTTGCATATGCTTATTTTTCTTCATGTGTGCATATGTGCGTGTGTATATGACAGGAAGGGCTGATGAATTCGTTTATGTATAGGTGTACATTTGTCTGATGTTTCTGTGGATGTGTATATGATTATAAATTATATACACTGTGTACAGTAAATATGAGCATGTTTGAGATAGTGTCAAGGTATGTACATGTATGTAGTGGCCTGTGTAAGTGCAAATTCAAGGGTTTGCATTTTTGAGAAGTACATACAATGGGTGTGTTTTTGTAGTTGTGAGTGTGTATGTGTGCACAGTAGTGCATTATTTGTGATTATACGTGGTACTCTTATGTGTGTGACAGTGAGCACTAAGTGAAAGGGTGTTTGCTAATTTATGTTGTGAGTGCACACACTTGTCAACGTGTGCCTATTGTGTTTGCATGCATGTGTGCTTTTGTGTATGAATATGAACGATGTGTGTTTGCGTGCGGGTACTGGTCTCTATGTGTGTGTTCCGTGTGCGTTTGCCTGTGTGTACGTGAGGGCTTATTTGTGCGCGTTTCTGCTGTGAGCGGCTGGGTGCCACCACGCTCCTGTTCCTCCGGGGCTATCTGCCCCATCAGGAGTTGGCCTGGGCAGAGGCGGAGGCCATGGTCCTGGCAGGCGAGAGAAGGATGCGCGCTAGGGAGAGTAGGCAGCGCCTCCGCGGCAGCCACCGCGCCGACTTTACCCTTTAAATCGGTCTCCAAGCCGATTACAGCTGATCTCCCACGTGACGTTTTACCTTCTGTCTCCCGGAGCGCCTTGCCCGAGGACAGTCCTCAGGCTGCCGCGCGCCACACTGCGCAACCCGCCGCTGGGGGCTCGGCTCCCGCAACAACTTCGCGGGTACGGGCGCCCTCGGAGGGCTGCTTGGCACTGGGCTTCCGGGGATCGGGAGGCGTCGGGGACCCGAGAGGGCGCGGTCGGGGAGGAGACGGTGCCCCAGCCCGGATCGGCGCCCTAGGTCTGGGCTGCGGGCGGGGTGCCCTGTGGCAGGCGGGCCGGGGTGCGTCTTTCCGGAAAGCACTCTGTGATGGCTCCGCCGCGGGACTGAGACTGCGACCCCAGCGCCCGCCCCCCCACCGCGTCCAGCACCCTCGCCATGCAGAAGAGCGTGCGCTACAACGAGGGGCACGCCCTGTACCTGGCCTTTCTTGCGCGCAAGGAGGGCACCAAGCGCGGCTTCCTGAGCAAGAAGGCGGCCGAGGCGAGCCGCTGGCACGAGAAGTGGTTCGCTCTCTACCAGAATGTGCTCTTTTACTTCGAGGGCGAGCAGAGCGGCCGCCCGGCGGGCATGTACCTCCTGGAGGGTTGCAGCTGCGAGCGGACACCCGCACCACCCAGGACCACCGCGGGACCGGCAGGCGCCCGGGACGCCCTGGACAAGCAGGTACCACGCACTCTCCTTTCCCTGGCTCCCAGCCCCAGGCGACTCCCTGCCTCGTTGTGGTGCTGGGTGGACAGCGCAGGAACAGTGCTCCGAGACCCTAGGGCAATGCATTTCCCTGTGCGCGAGCAGAGATTCCCCATCTCCACTGCCTTGGGTTCCGCTGGGCTAGGGACCAAGCTGGTTTTGTTTTTGTTTTTCACAATCCTCTTAGAGATCGGATTTTTTTTTCAGTTTCTTCGCTAATCACTCCATGATGCTCTAGATTACATTCAGAAAGATGTGTGTCTGTGGCTATGTGTGTTGACACCTGTTGGATTTAGGTTGGCCAGACCGAACTAGCTTATTTGGAAAAGTTTGGTTTCTTTTTTTTTTGCTCGCTCGGGACAGGCAGAGTTCTTTACCTGCGACTGATGGCTCACTGGTGGTGTTGGGAACCAATCAGGCTACCAAGAAAGGCGTTCCTGGTCCATCATGCTTTGCAGTTTAGGACTTTCCCTTGCGAACATTTGCCCACTGAGGTCAGTCATGAAGACACACGTGTGCCTATTTCCCGAGGATTAGTATTTGTCCCTGAGTTCTGGCTGTGTTTAAAAACGTGGGCATTTTAAAAAAGAACACCCTGTACTTTAAAGTAATGAGACCTTTTAGCAGTAGGTCGTACTTTTAGTGAGTTTTGTTGTACATTCAAGGCGTGGGGGAGGCACTAGGTTAACCTCTGAATGCCCGTTCCTGCGAATAAGAAGCATATCGATTCCTAAAGCCGCTCATTTAGTAAAGAATGATTTTATCCAACCGAAACGTTTTCGCTTTGCTTCTGTACCTCCAACCATGGAGGAAGGAGAAGCTGGATGGGAGGTGGGGGATGGGGGATTGATTGTCTTTGCTATTGCAGAAAAATTTCCCAGGCTGAATTTCCCATGCAAGTTAGACCAGGCTGCATCTACAGCAAACCACGGAGGCTGCGGCAGACACGGTGGAGTGGCGCTTGGATAGTCACTCAATTTTGCTGCCCTCTTAGAACTTAGAACTCAGAGAAATTGAAACCACACCGGGAACAAGATTGGTTTTTGTTTTCACTGTAAAACATTAACTTCAGTAAATGATAAGGGATTAAACACATTAGAAGAGCCAGGAATTTGAAATGAAAACGACGCCCTTTGACTTTTGAAGGTGCTTTCAGTCATTTGATAAACTGGTTTCTAAGTTGGCAGATGCATGTATTAGAAATGTGGAAAATTCAAATCATGCAGACTAGAATCTAAGAAGAGTTTTGAGGAACAAGCTTTTTTGAAAAGTGTGTGTGTGCGTGTCTTTTTTGAACAGTATTAGGACACCCTCAAGAACCTCCCCGCCCCCAAGAATTTTAAGTGCTATTATGTCTGAAGTAAAAGAGGGTCCTTTAAAATGGTTGGAATATGTATCACCGACTTGTCTCCAAACTGTTTCCTTTGCATTTATTCTTAAGTTTACAAGACACTGCTTCTTGGTTACTCTGGAACGGAGTTCAGAGAGCACTTAAAGCTTCTGTGGCTCAACTCTGCTAACATGATATCTAGAGCACTGTTTATCCTCTGGAAAAGGTCTGAGCTTCATCTTCAGGACCGTTGTCTCTAAGCTGGACTCTGATAGAGGATTGAAATCCCTGAGTTCTAGACAGGTCATATCATATGCAAGATTTTTCTCTATACCACGCATGAGCGATGGGTGCTTGTCATCTTATGCAAATTTGGGAGGTTGGAAATTGGGACCTTTGGGGTTTGTAGATAAAACTGATATGTCATGATGCAAGCATTCCAGAAGGGATTTGAAGCTGGGCTTAGAGAATTTTTAAATTTTGCTGTGTGTTAGAAACACTGTTTCAGTGTTTTTTCTTGAACACTGCTACCTAGAGGTGATTGAAGAATTAGAAGAGACACTGTGGGAATAAGAAACAAGGAGAAACATTCCTTCTAAGCGTGAGCAGATGCAGATGACCTTCCTTTAGTTTATTGTGCCGCTTTTCAGGGCTGCAGATCATCTGGCTCTAAAAAAACAGTGCAACATTTTTGCCATACAGAGCATGTGAATGGCAGCTATACAGCAATCCTCGCTCTATCTGAAAGCTAAAGGACAAAGATGATTGAAGTGGGCATCCTGAGAACCAGGGCAGCAGTCACACCAACCTGTAAGGAACACCCACGGAGCCAGAGGCTTCACCATTCCCAGAGAGGGAATCTGGCATCTTTGGTCAATACATTAATAATCCAATTCTTGCTGTAAACCACCTCTAATGGCTTCTTCTTCAAGTCACTTTTACCTGCTAGTTAAGTTTAACCAGACTTATAGCTAAGCCATAAGAAGAAATACCCATTGGTTTTCTTTATCTAAATAACATTTCACATTAAGTTCACTGACCGAAAGAAAAGAGGAAAAGGAAAGAGTCAGAAAGTGAACCAAAACATAAACTCTGAATTTTTCTTTTCTTTTTGTCAATAAGCTCCTTTTCCCAATGTGTCCAGGTTGAAGGCTATCTGTGCTGCTTCAGCGAGTTCACAGTGTTCTAGGGTTTTCTCTGACAAGTTCTTGAGCTATTGCTAGACAGTCTCATCAGTATTTCCACAGTGGCTGTCCCTTTAGGACAGTAATGATGATATAATCAAAGGAATTTGTTTAAAAATGCTTAAAGCGATTCATTGCCTCCAAAAGAATGCTTCTTTTTTTATTTTTCAAATATGTATCTGGTTGTATTTTTTTCTAAGCCCCATTTTGGGCAAGTGAAAAACTTCCCTCTGTAGCAAGCACGTTCTGTGCACTCTGCCCTGGCTTGGGATCATCTACCATCTTGTCTAACTGCACTCCCCTCGGCTCTCAGAGCCGGCTTCCTCTTCATGGTCTCCTTACTGTCATTTTAACCTGTGCTAACTCGGGCTTCTAGATAGGTAAAGTCCAACTCCTGACATGAAAAGGGCTTTCCTGGGGAGGCTTATTTAGATCCACTGAGCTCAAATTAAAAAATAAACAAAACAAAAAATCTGCATGAGATGACAGTTGGGGGTACAAGTGCGAACCACTGTTTTGGTCCTTGTTATTTAAACTCTAGTCACATGATTGTTTTGGAACCTTGTGAAATGCAGCTACAGACCAGCACACGCTCAAAGACAAGTGGGGCTGATTTTCAAACAACCCATTGTGTGACATTCCTTTACTTCAGTGGAGAGATCTCCATGAGTGTTTGCACTTCGGGCCAGAGTACACAGCCCAGTTACTCTGGACTTCTTAAGTAGCCATATGTGTCTCCCCCGAGGCAGAAAAGATGTACAGTAGCGAGACTGTCTCTCTTCTTCATCTACTGTTGTGTTCAGCCTAGTTTCCCTTGTGTGGTGCAGGGTGGGTGGGGGATGGGTATTCTTGGCTTTAGGGGCATAAAGAATTATACATGCTTGTCGTATTTGTGCTGATTTAATTTTAGGGGGATTGCAGGTTCTGTGATCTCTCTGTCACCTCATTACTAGACAGACATTTTAACCTTCTGAACTTGGCCACAAGGCAGGGATTCTTTAGCATTTGATTGACGTGGATAGAGGAGCGCACAACTCAGAGCTGCTGTCAGAAGGCAGAGACTATGAAGGAATCTGCACTCTAGTTCACGAACAGAGGTATAGCAGCCATGGGTGCTTTTCCATTTTTGCCCCCTGAACACAAAGGGAAAATGCAATAAAGACATTTGATAACTCTTATACGATGTTCAAAAATATAATCCAGGGGACAGAGATGATTTCTTACTTGAACTTTATAAATATTTTCCCAACGAAATTAAATAAAGAAAAAAAGAGAACTTGTAGATTAGCCAGAGTTAGTTGTTTAATTCTGGCTACTTTAGTATTTAGAGAACCAAAATTAGTGTTGCGGATACAACACAGGAAAACTCACCACTGTGTGCAAAATGCATTTGTCCTGCGAGGTGCATTGGGCTGTGGCTTTTAATCAGTGACAGTATTCACACCATGGAAAGGCAGAAAGCATTTGCAGCGTGACAGTCTTTTCTCTTTCTATTTGCTTCCAAAAGATAAAGTTTAAAACAATGATACTAGTCGGGCGGTGGTGGTACACACCTTTAATCTTAGCACTTGGGAAGCAGATGCAGGTGGATCTCTGTGAGTTCATGGCCAGCCTGGTCTAGTTCCAGGACAGGCTCCAAAGCTACAGAAAAACCCTGTCTTGGAAAAGAAATGTATTTTCTGTCTAATGCAGACCATATTTTCCATTTGATTTTTGTTTATCCCAACCAAAACTACCTAAATAGTCATACTATAGTAAATATAATTTTAAGTATTAAAGAGTAGAAAAAGTTTTAAAAAGACATTTTGTGATGAAATAAATGTCAAGTGTATGAACTCAGGTCTTAAATCCTAATTTTCACAATTTTGAAGCAGCTTTGTGTATTTATGCCTATTTATTTTTCTTTTAAGAATAGGATGTGGATATCTATATTTTATTTGTTTCTGTTTACTATTTTGAATATGAACTGCTTGTTATACATTTATCGATGTTGGGAGTTCACATATTCTCTTTTGTACCAGTGATACTTAGAACCAGTGACACTTAGAACTGTGGGTTAACCCACAATCCAGCACTTGGGAGTCTGAGACAGGAGGATTGCTGTGAGCTCAAAGCCCGTCTTGATTACAGAGTGAGCCTCTGTCTCAAAGAGTTAAAAATATGTGAGTTACAGACCCGCTCTGCCCAAGTGTGCGAAGTGCTGTTTTCTATGACGGCAACTGCATGGTGAACAGAAGCCACGGGAAAAATTCTCTGAAACCGGACCAGCAATGTGCAGGTTGCACCATGACCTTTCTGTCAGGGATTGGCTTCTCTGTGGCATCTATGCCCATAGCCTCGGTGTGTCGTGGGTCACACCATCTCAGTTTCAGTGAGCAAGCTTGGTAGCGTTCACACAGTGACGAAATGATTCATTGCTCAGAATGTCCCCATGCCTTGATGTAGGATGCTATAGTAAAACCACAGCCAGTATTTCAGTCAAGCCGAGATGGTTTAAGAAGGAACGTGGCACTGTGTGAAATGTTTGACTGTTAGAAAGAACACTTGGCTGTGGACTAAACATGGCATTTTTTTCAGATCAGTTGTCACATTTTGCACTGGTGTAACTTCTATATTTTAGCTGACTGAGAAGTTAAAATACATCAGTTGGTTTTGCAATTTTTCCCAGGAATTAAAACACCATTGCATGCATATTTAGGAATAAAGCAGTGTGTTCTCCCTTGTTCCTGCAGAGAACATTGATACCACAGGTGGATCAGAGATGCAGAGAGGTCATGACCATATGATTTTCCTTTTTACTAGAAAATACATGAACCCATGAAAAATGAAGACTCAGGCTGGAGAGGTGGCTCAGCAGTTAAGAGCATTGCCTGCTCTTCCAGGGGTTCTGACTTCAATTCCCAGCAACCACATGGTGGCTCACAGCCATCTCAAATGAGATCTGGTGCCCTCTTCTGGCATGCAGGCATACACGCAGACAAAATACTGTATGCATAATAAATAAGTCTTTAAAAAGAAAAAGAATGACTCAAAACATCTTCCTTAAACCTCACAATGGCTACAAAACGCTGCAAACACACTTTTGGAGAAAAGGCAGAAAAAATTGATCACATTTGAGTTGCTCTGTATCTATGCAACTTGTTTCTTTTTGAACTCTGATGGAAGATGTTGAGGAGGTCTACCGAGAACAGCATCGGAGCAGGCAACGAGAAACAGACTTCTTGATGACTTTGGGCGATGCAACTAAAATGTTGCAAGACAAGCTATCTCTAAAAATGAGCGTGTGGAGCCTCGCGTCATCCTGTTACTTACGAATGTGGGCCATGTTTACAAAAAGGCATTGCCAAGACTGTGAGGGTCAGCAGAGAGGGAGGGACTATGGGTACTGATACTTAGCATGGCTACTGGGTTCCTGCAAGGCTTTATCTTGTTTAAGGTGATTAATTTAGGCACCGCCTGATTCATTTCCTGAACCATGCCATTCCTGTGACTAATGTAAACAACAGGACTAGCCTCTGCATCCCTATCCGAGCAGCTATTTAAAAGCCACGAGCCCTCTTTGGGCCGGCAGTATGGGAACTAAAAGGTATAGCTTGATCTGAGGCTCGTTTTGCGGTGCTACAACTCAGCACAGAAGTCAGATGAGACTGCCTCAGTGAAGCCCAGGGGTCAGAGGGCACTTTTATGGATGAAAGGGAGTTTGTAGGAGCGCCAGTAAGAAGATCACCAGGTGAGGTAGAGGGATCGGGTATGGTTCACTTCAGGGTAAAACTGTGTAGGTTTAGGTCATAGGCTGTTGCTTAAAACACCTATGCTCTTGAGTCACCTCTCTAAGTTTGGTAATGCCAAGGTGGGCTGAGAAAGTGCCCAGAAAAAGAGGTTCCTCAGTACCCCATCATGGACTTCATGGGTAGTTAGGTCCTCCCAAGTTTTTAATACAGAGCCAAACAAGTAAAGAGCCTATTTGTCAATGGCTGTTTCATTTCTTCCCATGACTTTTTAGTTTTCATTGCTAGAATCATTTGGGAGACGTTTTCCTTCCTTCCTGAGAAAAGAAATGGACACACATAGGATACAAGAGTTTATGGACCACTATCATTTAGTGTAAACAATCTCCAACTTTCTTGACACATTTTGTTGTTTCTCTCCTCCTGTGTGTGGGGGTGGGTGGGTGGGTAGGGGAGCTTATTTTAAAGCCAACCTCAGACACTGTATTATTTCACTTGTACATAGAAAAGTGTTTCCTCTTTGGTTTAGCTCTTGTTTGGCACTGGAGACTGCAGTAGACGTAGTTCTGAAAAGACCCGTCTCAGAAAGAGCTTGTGATTTATTTTATAATAAAGTCTATCAATTTAATGGCAGTCGTCTTTTTCTTTGATGTTATAATAAAGGAAATCTGAAGACTGTCATTATGCAGATATGGAAGTGATGGAAATAGCTATTAGATGAACTCTAACCTATTACACCTGGGGAAATAGAACATTTGCACTCGGTCATTTACCCATGATCGTGGGATGATGGGGTGACCATGACTGGACCTTATGCAAAGGAACATTTAAGTTATCAACTGCTCTATCATCGAAGGGTCTTCCCTCCACTGAGATGCTTTTACCAAGCTCCTCTGGCTTTATACCCGTCGCACATAGCATCAAGCCACCAATGCCTCCCCACACTCTATTCTTGGAAGTTTGAAACTGTGTGCACCAACCATCAGTCAGTGTTTCCTCTAGCCTTCAAAATCATCATCCAAGGGTCAATACTATATTAAGGCAGTTGTTAAGACCCTGTTAATTACATGTGAGAACTGCTGGTCTTTTCCAGGGTTAAAAGGGTTCTGTCCATTGGTTGATTGCTTCATGCCTTTTTGATCGCAAGGGAGAAAGGTGAACTCAAGTTGTCTTAAATAATGGTCACATATGTGTGCTGGAGACTGCTCAAATGCTATAAGACCATACAAGAGAGAGTATCTCTCTGCCTGTGTTAGGATCCATCTATTCTATGAATAGTGTTCTTAGCCGGCCACTTCCAGTGCGTTCCCATTAACTACTTCTGTGTCCCCATAGCCCAAAGTCTCTAACTTCTACTTACTAAACCCATGGTTGGTAATTACCAACTCAATATTTTGGTTTTCTAAAAGAAGCTCTCATAGTTCTGGCTGGCCTGAAGTTTACTTAGTAGCCCGGACTAGTCTTGGACTCCAGCCAATCCCTCTGCCTTAGGCTCCCAAGTGCTGGGATTACAGGTGTGAGCAACCATGCCCAGCTTGTGGTTCTTTTTCAAGGCTTGACTTTTCCCCTCCAGCATCTCTCATCCACTCCTGGATTCAGGCGTTGATTCCGCTGCAGGTGAATTTGTCTCCCTTCGTATTTTGGTTTTAAACAAAAGTCACAGGTTTCTCACCAGTCTGTGAGTTAATTGTAAATCAGCAAGGCGATGGCCCAGGGAGCATCACAGAAAATTTAGTGGGTGTGATGGACATCATTATTGCTATATAGGGTGCATTCATCAACCTACTTAATACTATGCTCCGAATGCTAATATTATACATCATGAAAAGCCACAGTGTGTCCCATCAGTAGCAATTCTGCGTACTCACTTTATCACCAAGACCTCTATAATAATACGATTTGCTTTCTCTTCTCTTATTCTGCCTTCTGATCTGCTTGGGTTCATGCCCATAATTACTCATTACTTTCTAATATTTTAACAATTACTGAAATGCTCTTTAAATGGTAAATTTAAGCCAAAACCAGTTTTCAAAACATCACTGACACAGAGAAAAGGCATAACCTTAAGGGGGCCACTTTTCAAATTTTCCCAAAATAGATGGATGTTTGTGCTTAAGATTTGGGCCAAGTGACTGACATGATCGGCCCTCCAGAAACCAACCTTGGGCCAGTGCATCTTCATTGTCCACCGTGGAAGCCACCATGGAAGCCCCTGTCCTTCCTCATCATAATATTGATTGCTGTTGCTTGCTTTTGAGTTTTATATACTCATACTCCTGTGTTCTGTGGCGGGCTTCTTTCCCAGAGCATCTTGTCTGAGAGATTCCTACCTGTTCCTGGATGTACCAGTTCTCTTCCCTGCTCTGCATTCCACTGGGTGTGTGTACAACAGCTTCTCTGTCCACCCTACTGTTGATGAACACAGGGGATGCTCCCGGGTTGGAGCTATTGTAACTAATGCTATGAAAATCCATATGCAGGCTTTGGAAATGCATACATGCATGTGTGCATTTCTGTTGGGTAGGCATGCCCAGGAATAAAAGTGTTGGATTGTAGAGCATATGCATATTTAGCTTTAGTATTACTGCTCAACTCCAAAACTGGCTGTATAGGGCTCTTTATGAAATGAAACCAGAATTAAGTTCTACATCCTAAGGCCCCCTTATACTAGGTTTCCAGTCAGACTGTTCCTCCTGGAGAAAGGAAAAGTATGGGGTTTGGCCATGTGGAGGCAGGATTCTTAGTTTTCAACCTGGGTCCCTGCCCCGCAGCATCCACTTCCCTTGTTTTGATTGTTGCCTAGAAAGTGACCAAGAAGGACAATACTTTCTGTACAAAATCTGGTGGTCAGGCAGCTTTCCCAATGGATGAGGATATGGGGATAAAAATACCAATCAGTCTGTCACTGGGCATGCAGCTTAGTTCATGGACTACAGCAATATGGCTGGAAACAAATGGCCCGTAACCTAGTGAACTATTGATGGTGATGAGAGCACCATTATTCCCAAGAGGAGTTCTAAGGTTTAATGTCACCTACCTGTCACAGGCAGGAGGGGCAATTCTCCTTATTATGGGTGAGTGTTGGCAGTCCCAAGTGTACATGAATTGCTACCATTGGCTTCAGAAATGGTGAGACTTGACCTGCAGCTTGGGGCCCATTGGTCCCCCTGGAGAACTCGTCTTGATCGGGAGCATCCTTTCCCATGCTCCCGGCAGTTCAGTTAGTAGCGTGCTTTGTTCAGGTTGATATCACCACGGTAGGGTCTCTATGGTGTTCTGGTCTGTAATTTTGCACATGGAAGACTGAGAAAAGATGCTACTGGTGTAGTTTGGAAGAAGTGACTTCCACACCAGCCTGGAGGAACCACAACAATGTTGGCTGCTGGCAGCTAGCATCCAGACCCCTAGCAGGTACCTCCGGTCTCAGCTTACCCAGACTAGAACCAGGAGTTTGGGGAGTCCCGCTTCGTGTCATGAACTTTACTGAGTTTTGAGTAGTAGAGTAAGAGATTAAAGCCTCTATAGGACACTTGTTACTCTTTTGTTTCGTCTGCCTTTGCATCCGGGCCTTTCTATAATTTTAGGCTGACTTTGAACTTGTGATCGCCCACCTCAGCCTTCTAATAGTTGGGTTTATAAACACTTGTTACTGTGTCTCCCATTGGTTGGGATTCTAGACGCTTGTTACCATGCCCAGATTACTACTTTTAAGCTGTAAAGCTTGGGCCCAGACAAGGTACAACCCTGAACATATACTTTCCACGCACGCACATTCTTCCTCGAGTCTTCTGGTAGCCATCCTAAAATAGCAATCCCAGCTCAGAGAGGCACGGGGTCTCCGTGGGTCAGTTTTAACAGGACTCGGCGGCAAAAGTTGCCTGCATGCCTGATAATTTTGATTGCCTGCTGGACATTGTGTATGAGAAATAGAAGCAATTTGGGGCCCCCAAAGATGCTATTTTCTTGCAGAGGGGATTTACTTTTGCTTCCTTGCAGGCATTAGTGTCTGGGCATCTCACTAATCCATTCTGGGATTGAGCTGGTCAGCCAGGTTTCAGGCTTTGTGAGGGCTTTATTGCCAGTTTGCCCCAGTTTCTGAAGTACAGTACTCCCATCGTCCTCTCCAGAATTCAAGGACATTTATGTAACTCTTCCTCCTTAGTCTCCTCTGTTCCCAACGAGGGCCACAGTATTGCTCCTCAGTCTATGTTATAGCTGCCACTTTTTGCTTGGTTTCTCAACCTCTTGGTTCTTTGTATTTGTGTACTAGAAAATGCTAGGATGGAAGAAACTTCCCAGACCCCAGACTCACTACTTCCCTACTCTGGGCATCTGCTCCTTATGTGTAGGCTATCTTGTTAGCTCAGTGATGCTTTTAAACACAGGCTTCATTTGTTTTGTTTTCAGCTTGGAGATTATTATTGGTGTGTGAGGAGGAGAGGATTGTCTGCAATAAGCTTCTCGTACATTATCGCCTAGCCATCGTTTTGTCTTTCTTTAAATTATTGTCTAAAAGTATTTTATGTATTGTATTTTTTATCATTTTATTTTCCCTCTCCCAACTCCTCCTAGAGCCTGCTCACCTCTCTACCCACCTCCTTTTATGTTCTTTCTCTCTTTCAACACAACCCCCACAAAACCCAATTAAGACAAGCAAAACCCCAATAAAACAAAAATACCAGACCAAATCAAAAAGCCCACAAAAAACCGAGGATCTATTTTTGTGTTGGTCAGTTCCTCCTCTCCATGGGCCTTGACCTGGAATTTGGTGGTTAGGCCCAGTGCATTCCATTTCCCCCTTTTCAGCAGGTGTCAGTTACAAACAGAGGTGGGACTTTGTGTCCACTTCTCCTCAGTGCTGGGACTTTGTGTAGTTTGAACCTGTGAAGGCCCTGTGTGTACTGTCATAGTCTCTGTGAGTGTGTATGTGCGTCACTCCTGTGTGTCTGGAAGACACTGTTTCCTTGAGGTCATCCAGCACCTCTGACTTTTACAAGTCAACAGTTTATGTTGGTCCAAACTTGTGACACTCCTTGTAGAAGAGTGGAGAAGTTATCTTTTCTTTTCCCTTTCTCAAAACGAACCTGTTTATTACCTAGAGTTCAATAATTATAAGTAATTAAGAAGCCAAATTAAAACTGGTCTTTGTCAATTTAACTACGACTATCTTTGAGCATCATATATTTGCACAAAATGAAACAGAAAGATCATTCTGCAGTTATAATATTATCTTTTATAGGTATTCATCTTTATAATTTTCATGGGCCATGAGGCATATGTTTTGAAGGTCCATGATATGACCCTTATCTTTTCCCCACACAATGAATTTACACTTTTCTTATTAAAACGTTTTCTTATATCTGGATACCTAGAGATCTCTCTTTATCATCTACTTTAGTCAATGAACATTTAATTTAAAACATTTATCTTTCTGTAGGTCTAAGCTAATTCTTTTCTTCTTAGGAAGTAAAATAAAATAATAGTTTGATTGAGAATACTAACTTCTCTGTTTTCAAATAAACATTGTTTTGTATTACACTATATTCTAAGAATAGGTTAATTGGTTAATTAAGTATGGGTATGTGTTCATGTGCATGTATATGAGGGTACATGTTACATGCCAACACCAGAGGTTGATACTGGGTATTGTCTTAGTCAACATTTCTATTTCTGTGATGAAACACTGTAACCAAAGCAACTTGGGGAGGAAAGGGTTTATTTGACTTATATTTCCACATCTCTGTACCTTTTTGAAGGAAGTCAGGACAGAAACTCAAACTTGAAGGCAGGACCTGGTGCAGAGGTCACGGAGGGGTGCTGTGTACTGGCTTGCTCCTTGTGGCTTACTCAGTCCGCTGTCATATAGAACCCAGGATCACCAACCCAGGGAGGGCACCACCCACAATGGGCTCGACCTTCCCCTATCAACCACCAATTAAGAAAATGTCTTACAGGCTTGCCTGTGGCTCAATCTTATGGAGGCATTTTCTTAGTTGAGGTTCCCTCCTCTGTGATGACCCTAGCTCAGATCAAGTTGACATGAGACCAGCCAACAATTTCTCTCCCTCAATTTCTCTCCACCTTCTTTTTCTAGCTGGATCATGTGGTTAGCAGTGTGATCCACCAGTCTCTGGCTTCTACTGCTGGGATGACGTGTGCCCAGCTTTTTATCTGGGTGCTGGGCAGCTAAACTCAGGACCTTAGGCTTGCACAGCACATATCTTACCTGCTGAGCTGTCTCCCCAGTCCAGCTACTGTTAACCTCATGCTAATGTGGGTGAACAACGATCCAAGCACTTTATTGAGTCTTCGCAGCCTTGAGATGACTGTCCTGTTTACTTTGCGGATGAGGATGCTGAGCTTAGGGATGAACTTAGTGATTCACCCAGGACAGACTTTTACTCAGTCGCCAGCCTGCTGTCTAGGACCCAGGATTCCGCCAGTATTTGCTGAGCCTGAGAAATCTATGATGCGGAGGGAAAAGTTTTTGCCTCCAGTCTTCTTAGTCTGACAGGGCGTATTTGCAGTTAGAATAGAATGTTGTTCAGTCTGTTCTGGCCCCTTTCATCACGCCCATTGTGCAGGCTGCTGTTTCTGGCCTACATTCCTAAAAGCACACCAGTTAAGCTAAGCTGTCTTTGGTCTTCTATTTAGCCTTAAGCTACTTTACAGACATCTACAGTCTCTGTGCCAGGCCCAGGCCCTGAGAGCCAGGGTTCTGAGGGAATGAGGGCTGGATGCCAGTCTCCGGGAAACCCCACTGTCTGAATTTGTAGTTCAGGCTTCCTTTATAGTTCTTGTCCTGTACCCTGGTGCTTAACAAAGATTAAAAAATCAACACCCTCTGTCATCTTTCTCAATAAGAAGTTGGAAGAGTACTTATTTTTTTTTTAATTCTTCTCTCATACGTTACATGGAAGAATACTTTTATGAAATGCAAGATCATTTATTTTAAAGGCCAGGTCAGCGAGGAGATGATCATTGTTGCATGAATCTTTTCGTGTATAGACCTTCCTGACCGTGATGAGCATATTACATGTATTAACATAAGAGAAACTTTTATTTAAACAAGTAGCTAAATTGGTATTTGTGCTTCTAAAGCAGAAATTGTTTTTGCTGGGAATGTTGACCCTGCACATGGGGGACAGGATTGCACCCACTGTGACTTCTATACTTTTCTTCCTGATATGGAATAGCACCTTAACAGAAATTTTAAAAATCACTCTTTCATTTTTCAAGCAGCATTCCTTTGGGAAAATTTGAAAATCACGTAGAGTTATGGAGGAAGATAGTTAACCCTCCTGGAACTCTGTCCTTTGGAAAAAACTATGTGTTGCACTATAGGAGTTTCCCTCATGGGTATTTTTCTGTGTGTGTATAAATACATAGAAATTTGAAACGGAGTCATAGTTGGAATTCCATTTTATACAGAAATTGTATACTTTTTTAACTGTACAGCGATATTTGTTCCGAACATAATATTGTGAGCATATAGTAATTATCTTGAGTCAAGTTTGTGATGACATCACGGCATAATTTCTACTATGCAGATATATAATAGGCACTCACCCATAGGTGGACATTTACTTTGCTTTCATACTGTGATATTTTGTCTTATTGTATACAATACTTCAAGGAGCATTCAGAGGATGTTTGTGAGTGATTGGCAGGGTTGGTAGAGCCACGTAAACAAATGAATAAAGGAAAACTTGAGATGTCAGAGTCTTCTGCTTACTTTTTGTAGTTCTGGGAATGAAACCCAAGGCTGTCTCTGCTGAGCATGCGCTCCTTCTGGGAGCCACGTCCCAGCTAGTCTCCTCTTTAACTATCCTCATGATGCTTAGGAACCATTAGTCAATATTCACTTCCCTTGAATTCCATGGTTGTTTCTGTTTTGTTTGGTGGTTCAAACTCACAGCTTTGCTTGAGCAAGAGCCGCATCCCCACAGACTAGCAAAGGTAGTTTCGGCAGCTGGCTGAATACCTAATATAAAACACATTTCTTTTAAAAGTTAGTATACAGGAATAGATGTGACCAAGTGTAATCATCTAACTCCTTTTGTTGATCTTTGGTAAGATTAGTTAAAGTGCCCAGCACTTACTATGGAGCTCCACCTGGATAGAATGTTCCCATTCTGCTAATAACGCCTGCATTTTAATACTTCAAGTTCTGATTTAACCAGTGCATACATTTGGATGTTTTTGTAACTCTTACCCTAAACATTTCTACTAACCTAGGGTGCACTTCCTTATTCCATCTTAAAAACAAATGTGCAACTCTAGACAAGGGTTAGTTGGCATTTATTTGTTTTCAAGTAACTTTTGTACTTATGTGTTAGGCAGAACACACAGTAGAAGTATGCCTATGTTGTGGTGTAGGCTACAAACCTTGACCTTTTCACAAGAAACCTAAAGGCAGGGAATAACAAGGCCACGTGAGAAAGATGAAAATTCAATGCTTGGCGCTGCCGTGCTCACTCTAAGAGCTGACATGGAAAGACGGCAGACTTTCCTGCCAGCCATCCTTACCCAAAGTTGCCTTTATCCCTTCCTGTAGCTCTTCTAGGCACAGAGAGCTGCTCAGTGGAACTCCCGATCTACGGCTGGTTCTTTACACAACATCATTGTTGATTCATTTGGGAGTGCATCTTCCTTTCCTCAGATTTTCCCACTAGGGTTTAAGAAAGATAAACTTGACGGTTGGGTATTTGAGTTAGCCCATCCTTAAATTAGATTGTGTCCCTTTGTGGTTCCCAAACTCCCGAACAATGGAAGTTGCCTGGGTCAGGAGACTCAAACTTTCCTACCTCTGATGCTGATAACAGCCGCCTGGCAACTTAGGTTTGTGATCCTTTCCACCCAGGTCTGGAAACCCAGCCCTGCCTGCGGTCCCCATCACAGCTCTCCATGTGGCTTGTGATGGTGACAGCAATCTTAGTCACAGGCAGGACTTTTAAGGAATACCACCAGATCTCCTGTGCTGCTCCTTCGCACCTCTGTTGTAGAACTGACACACCACTGCACATTAGAATAAAGGCGCTTCCTAAAGTTGATGCTCAGACAAACTATTTGGTCTGGAAATGATTCAGGGGCTTGTGTGGAGTGGAGCTGCCCCCTGTCATTTCCATGGTAACCTGTCTGGCAGAGAAGAGAGGTTTTCCAGAGCTTTTCACCACTCTACCTGGGAGCCCATCTCCCTCCTCCTTAGGGTCCAGGTAAGTGGCTTCACAGTGAAGTTCAGGCAGGTGTTCTCTAGACGCCTTGTGATCTCCTTCCCATGCTTAGCTAACAGTCATTTAGTTGTGAAGCAACGTATATGCTGATCCTGTTATCGTGGCCCGAAAAAAATCAACTGGAGTTACTTTCATAGTTACTGCAGAGAAGTGAAACCCTTCGATTTTAGAGGTTAGATTCCTTCAGTTGCTGTCCCTAGTGTTGGGTGTTTTATTGCTTAGTTGATAGCACGGTATGAATTTGATTTCTAGAACAGTGCTGCTGGAAGGCACTGGATCCTTACAGTCCTGTGGCAATGTTGGGATTCTCAGAGCGCAATGCCACGGTGTGCTGTGGAAGTTACAGCGCTGATGTCTCCTCGTGGCTTTAGGAGCACACATGGATCCATCCTTAGAATCTCGAGGAGTGTTCTCAGGAGAACAAGGGGTGCCACCAAGAGGAGAAGAGGCTGTGGGTTGTTGTTGCTGTTGTGTGCCCATGCGTGTACATGTGTAGGCATATGCTTGCATTTGCATGTGGTCCAAACACAGCAGTGCTTTAGTAACAAAATCTGGAGTATTCCAGACATTTTCTTTTGCATATAAAAAGTGATTTTTTTTTTAAAAAGAAAAGAGTCTATATAGTTTCAGCGGGAAAATAAAAGATACCACATTTTCATTTGGTGAAAATGTAAAGAGTCAAGTGTATTTTCAAAGAAAGAAGACTTTGTCCGTGAGTCACGCTGCTAGCAGTGGAGTGCAAAGCGGTGTGGTTCTTGCCCTAAAATGATAAAGGGGGACAAACATTGACGAACTTTGTCGCTGAAGAGTTAAGAGTGTTATTTCAAATCTGGCCCTTTTAGGAAGTCTACTGTGCTCTCAGACTGGGCCTGTTTTCATGGGAGCATGGACCCGTCATTCCCTTCTGTTTTCTCTTGGCAGGTTTTGAGCATTTCTGAGTATTAAGTGCTAAATTGAGGTTTGTGCACGAATTTCAAGGCCTCATCCCTGATGTCTGGTTGCCCCTGACGACAGAGGAGACGAAATGATGTAGTAGAAAGCATTCTCCAAGGCTAGGAGACTTAGAAAGCACTGTCCATGTTCTAGAAGGGAAAGACTTTTTGGTTTGTGCTCATGGAGGGCTTCGGGAGTGCCTGCAACAATCCTTGATAAAGGAACCAAGTTCACTTCACAGGACCCTGAACGCTCCAGGAGTGCCTGCAGTAAACCTTGATAGAGGAACCAAGTTCGACTCACAGGAGGAAGACAGGGCTAGGCTCAGTTGGCCTTACATGTGGCCATTATGTTCAACTTGGGAAATAATGTTTGGGTAAGACCAGTGGTGAGGTAGCAGTGGGATAGAGCTCGGTTCCATCCTCAGTGAGGATTACTGTTGGGAGCGTCTGTTAATCCAAAACAAGATGTTACAAGTTTGTAGCGTCTTAGAGTTACTCCTCTGGAAGTGTGTCATATATAAAGGAATGTCCACTTCTACACTTCGCTACTCCTGGTTAGACATGACTGCTCAAAACATGAGGGAGGGAAGAGGACTGGGATGCACAAGTGACTGGGTTTCTCTACTGTGGTACTCGTCAGAAGCTTGGCTGCTGAAGTGTCTTTTGAAACTGTCCCTCTCTTGGTGGCCCATTCCCAGAGCTGGGCTGCCCTTTGGTGGGAGTTGCTGAGCAGGCACTGGGAGCTGCTGACACCAAGCAGGCAGATACATTTTGCTCTTGTCCCCCAGGCTCCCTGGACCTGACTCTTCATCCCGTGTTCTCGATTTGCTGCTGTCCTCAGTAGGTCTGTGGAGGGTTTTGCTATGGCAACTTCAGGGTGCTGGGCTGTGGGGTCTCCAGCAGAGTTAGTTTCTGGCCACTTTACTAAATTCTGATGACTTGGGGTTCCAGTGGAAGAGACAAGGACACTGGGATCCAGGTACATCTGAGAGCAACAGCCCTGCCCGCTCTAGAGACAGACACCATCGCTCTCCATCTTGGGTATGTCTCTAGCTGCGAACCTGGGTCCAAACTGTCCCTGGTGTAAAATTGCTCACTACCTCACCCACCCCATAAAAACGCTTCATTTAATTACCTAATAACAATCTCAAGTCTTCTTTAAGGGCTATAGTCTAGAATATTTATCATTTTCCCTTTTTACATAAAAAATTGCCAACTTCTGCCTTTTAAACGCCCTGTTCTTTGTAGTACCCATTAGCCACCTATAGATTTGTGCCCTGAGGACATAATTGGTCAAAATCAGATGTGTTTATATATACTTCAGCATGCTAGAGTACAGGCTGGTGCAAGAAGTAAATAAGGACATAGGTAAGTAAATAAACAAAATCCTGTAGGAGCTTAGCAATTTTCAAGTTGGATTCATGTTGGAAGAGAATCTGGACACATTAGTGGAAATAAGATTTATTATCCAAGTTTACTTCACCCATCTCTCTTTTCTACCCCTGATTACTTGCAAATTTAAAATTACAGGTGCAGCTTGCCTTTGTGCTGCTATTTCTCTTGACCAGTGGTGAACGATAAGAGAGATTTCTAGTCCATTGCCCATTGAGGTCCTTTTTTTTTCCCCAAAGGAGCATCCTGAATAAGTCTGGGTCTTTCTCAGGAGTCATAAGCTTGGCAATCATCACAGTCTTAAGCATATTTTAGTTGGGAGTTGGTGTTTTGTTGGTGGCAAAGATGCAATTTAATAGATGAAACTTTTTCTTTAAATAATGATAATGCTTTCCTTTGTGTTTGTTTTCTCAAGTATAAATATATTTGCTATCTGTCTTATGTGTTATTTTACTTGTGTGTGTGGTGCTGGGATCTTGCATAGTGTCTTCTACACAGTGTGCGTGTGCTGAGCCTCAGAATGCATACTGTTATCTGTTTATCTCAAACTAGCAATTCCTTTGCTATTCTCCTGCCATGCATGTTTGGAAGAACTCACGAATTGCACATTTCCTGTAATGTAAAAGTCATAACTTCAATGCACCAGTAGCTCTAATTCTAGCATTTGCCCTAGAGGAACAGCGAGATGAGCGTACACCTCAGTGCCTACGAGGATGCAGTATTGGGGCAGAGTCATTTGCAGCAAATACTGGCTACAGCGCCAATGCCTGCTGCAGTCTAGATGTCTACTCCCAAACCACATTATAAAGGCTTGGGCACAGGGTGACGGTACTGGGAAGGAATGGCAGTACCTTCCCAGGAAGCGATTATAGGATCCTGGACTTTTCTGCTTCCTCTTCTTTCTCATCTCCTTCTCTTTATCTCTTTCTTCTTATCCTTCTGACTTGAGACATGAACAGCTTTGGCTTCCATACAGGTTCCCTATCCCTGTTACTCAGCTCCCCACCAGGGGTTTGGCGGCCTCAGCAACATCATGTTCGTCCAGTCCTGGGCTGGAAGGCTTAGACTGTAAACTTTCACCGTTATGCGTGAGTTAGCTCAGATGTTTGTGGTAATAAACTTGCACATATCCAGTGATAAAGGTTGGCTACTTCAAACGTGAGATCTTTGCCTAATTATGGTGAAAATAGAAATGGCAGCATGATCATCAAAGGTTTTGTATATCTACATTTTAAGGATATATATATATACATATATATATGTATGTATATATATATGCTTTTATTTTAGAAATTCCCTCAGAAAGTGCTTCTGGCTGTCCATATTGACATATTGGTTATCTCTATTGAGTGGGAAGTGTTTTTTGCAACTTTAACTTGTGCATACTTATTTTTACATCTGTTTCTGTAACAGCCTATATTTACATAATCAATCAAATGATTACTTGACCCAGCACTAACTTACTAATGAATCAGCTGCATAAAACATTCACCATCTTATTGTGACATAATTCGGGGCCATTAGGTAAAGAGTATCTTCTACGAAATAAGTCACACACTGCACAGACCTCTTTTGGTGGCTAGGAAGTCACAGCTAGGAAGTAAAGGTTTCGTATTTAAAGGACACAGCTTTAATTTTCAAGCCGTGTGAACCGTACCCTGGGTTCTCCATCTTCTTACAACTGTGAAGGCCAAGAGTCTCCCATTAAAATACTTTCCTGAATGTTCGAGCTATTTTTAAGTGCCCGTTACAGGAAGGATGTGGAGGGTGGAGAATTGTGGGAACTTTTGCCAGTTAATGGGAAAGCTGTCTGAAAGTCACCTAAGGCCACAGAAAGAAGCAGTGTGCAGTGTGGTCAGCTCAAAGTGGAGGTCCTTGTCATGATGGGAGGGTGACACAGTCCTGGGCTGGCTCCAGCAGGTCTTTGGCTGAGGTTTTCTTTTTAAATTCCCATCCTGGTTTAATCCAAACCATGCTTTCTAAGAGAATTCTGCTGGGGGCTGAGCACCCTGACCTCACACCCAAAGCTGAAATGTGAGCCTCACTTGACCCCATTAACAGAAAACACAAGATGAAACCTGAAATCCTCTGCAGGCTGAATGCACAGCGAATCTCAAGTTTCCACTTGGGTTCCAAGTGCAAAGTAACTCATCATGCGTGTGCTGATGTTCCAAGACCCCCAAAGTTCTGGAGCCCTTCTGGTTTGACCCTTGGCTGGTCTTGGAACCTGATAAAGCCTGTCTTTGTTGCTCACTCTCCGCTCTTGGATGTAAATTCACTTTGAATGAAAACAAAGAAAAGAGGAAGCAATCTAAGGTTCTTAGGATGGTGGAGGAGAAGTTTTACCATAGATATGAGGGAGAGAATGGACACAGGCATCCGAAAGGGTCCAGAGTGACCCTGAGTCGGGCCGTGTGAGGAGAGGTGGGAGGGATGGGGAGAGCCAGGAGAGTACAGGTAGACAAAAGGACAGGGAATCAAAATGGCTTGGTTATATAGTGAAGGGCAGCTGGGGGAAGGGCAACCCAGTCCCTGGGTTGAAGATGTTTAGGGTAGGGGGGCCGGGTTTGCTAGACCTAAGGACCCTGTAACAGGTAGGGATCTAGGGATACTGGGAGAACCTGGTGGTCAGATCTGCTCTGATATGTTAAATGGATCATCTCAGCTGGCCATTTTTCCTGGTTTTTAGACCTACCACTCTTCTTATTGCTTGAACGTCTAAGTGGCCTCTGTGCCTCCTTTCCTGCCTGTTCTCTGTATGGTCATCACACTTGCTCCCACGTTAGTTCTAGAAAAATCATTTCCTGTTAGGTGTCTGCTGTTGGCTCCTGGCAACGGCCACATCCTCTGTCCTGTTTGCAGGAGGCCAGGCCCATTGACTACCACTGTTGCCTTGTCTGGGCCGCGGAAACACCACTCAGAACTGGTCATTATTTTTGACAAAATGCTTCACTGTTTTCTCTGATCAAAACGCTATTCTGTTCCCCATAGCTGTCGGAAGAGTTTCCCTTTTTATGTAACAGTAGCTTCTGGTCTCCAGTGTGTGCTGTGCCCTTCCAGTGGCCCAGCTCTTTGATTTGCGGTGGCCTTGTGACTGTTCTTTGCTTTAAAGTTTTACATTGTTCGGTTCCCATTGCTCAGCTATAGCACTCAAGAAATGGAAGTGCCCAGTTGACTCATGCTGGCCATGTGCCATGCCCTAGTGGTAGATTTGGCTCTCACTGGTTTAAGTAGTCTTTGGGGGCAGGAGCCATGGATCACCCTGGGCCGAGCATCAGATTTGGTGAGGCATCTCAATGAAACGTGTGAGTGGAGATTAGATCTCTCCACTGTTGATATAAAATAGTGAAGTAGACTAAGTCATTTGAGTTTGAAACGCATAGACTCATTTTCTTATCAGGAAAAGGCAGCTTTCGGTAGCAAGTGCTGGTTGGTTTGTGATGATGTCACACACTTACTCTTCTAGCTTTGTTTCTCTTTTAGAAGAGAAACAAACCAGGGGAGGCCAGGTCAGGCAGGAAGAAGAATCTTTCCCCGAGCACTAGGAAGGCTGTACAAGATCAGAGATAGGAGCCAAGAAGATAGAAGAATATAAAAGAGTCTTGGTTAAAAGAAAACCACTATGTAATAGCCCATTACAGCTTCACAGGAACTGAAATATTTTGAGATACATTATATTTTCCAATTCCCAGCACTTCTGAGACTGTCACCTCTCTTTTTGTTTGAAAGTCACAATGTAAAATTCTTTCCTTCCATTATCCTGCCACTCTCAGGAGTGCTTCCTTAAAAAGCTTCCTTAGGGACCACCTCCACGACATTTCCTGCATTCCTGTCATCCTTCCTTTGTTTCAGTAACATGGCATTATAATTCTTTTAGTTATATGTATATTCAAAACCAATTCTTTGTGTATATGTTTCATTTATGAATTTTATGTATTTGTTTATCCAATTAGTCTACGAAGTCTCTGCAGCCAGCGACTGGGTCTTAGCTTTTCCTCCAGGTCACCTTGTGCTCTCATCAGTGGCCTGTACAGATTGATGTAAATATTAGAGCCTCAGTGAATTAAGCCATTGCTAAGTGGCTGAGATATATAGTCAATGCTACAATGGTTCTTTGCACTATTTAATAGCAATGGAAAGAAAAAACACAGTGAGGCTTCAGGGGCTGACTTTGGTACATATTCGCATTCTAAACTTGTGACAGTTATTATGGGGTGGATGCAGAGATAACAGGTATATTAGTTTGCTTTCCTGTTTCTCTGTTAAAAAAATGGATGGCCAAAAGTAGCTCAAGGGAGGAAAGGGTTTATTTGGTTTACAGGTTTCAGGCCATTAACTGAGGGGCACAAAGGCAGGGACACAGAGGCAGGAATTGAAGCAGAGACCACTGAGGAACTGGCTTTCTCTTGTCATCTTGCTGTCTTATACAACCCAGGCCTACCTATTCAGATGGCACTGCCCACAGTGGGCTAGGCTCTCTTGCGCCGGTTAGCAATTAAGAAAATGCCCTCAGGTCAATCTAATGGAGGCAACTCCACACCTGAAGTTTCCCGCTCTTTACAGATGACCCTACTCATGTAAGGGTGACAGAAACTGCCCAGCACACTGTGATCAAGAGAAAGCACGTGTAAATGAGCAATGTCTAATGCTAACAGATGCTTGGTAGAGAGACGTGGTCTGTGCATAAAGCTATAGAAAAGGAAACTAGATCAAAATGTGCATAGTTTATATGGATATGACTTACTCTAATGAATTTAAAATTTACTTACTAAATTGAAGCCAGAAAAAAATTAAGGTGACAGTAATTGTGAACAAGGAAATTGAGCATTATGACTTTATGAGAGGAGAATCTGGTAATTGGATCCAGCTCAACCCTCAGCTTGACTGTTAGTTTTATGGTCTTCTTTTGGCTGTAGGGTAGGATCTCATATGGTCCAGAATGGCCTACAATTTACCACGTATGTAAGGGTGACTTTGAACCCACGACCCTCTTGTTCCCACCTTCTGACTGCTGGGACTGCATGTATGTGTTCCCACGCCTGACGCATGCAGTGTCAGAGATGGTACCAGGGCCTTTGCAAGCATGCTACCACTATCTAGGCTCTAGCCCCTCCCCAGAGGGGAGGCCTTTTTGTTTTTATAAGAACAAGCCTTGCTATCTAGCCCAGTCTGGCTTCAAACTCAGGGTGCTGCTGCCCAAGCCTCTTCAGGGCTGGGATTGCAGGTGTGCATTGTGCCCAGCTCCTGTTGTCTTCTCTTTCCGTAAAGAACTCCTTTCCTGTGTATTGATATTTCAAATCATATTACGTCTGCTGCATGAATGCGACCCAAAAGATACTGGGTGCCAAAGCATTCTTATGGAAATGTTATTCATGACTGTGGCAGCGTCTGTACAGTCATTTTGAGTGTAGACACGGCCCTTTAATGGGAGTCGCTTAAAGACTCCTCTGTGGGAAATTCTGTATCAGCGCAACCTTTATCACGGAGCAGCTAATAACGTTGTCGTGGGCTTTGGCACCGGTGCTGCAGGGCGGTGGAAAAATGCTTTCATAAAGCGCCGCATCCTGTTCGCAAGTGCGAGCAGGATGCTGGTGACGGACTTGAAGCGGGGTTTTCCTCCTCGCTCTCACAGGCTAAAGTAAACAGTTCCCTTTCTGAAGCACGGCCAGTGGGACGCAGCGTGTGGCCAGACTGTACTTAATCACGCCGTCTGTCAAGTATGATGTAACGTGATCACGTTGTGGTGAAATACAGTTACAGTGAGTTATAATGAGCTGCGGAGGATGGGTGAACCTTAGTGGAGCCGTTTCCTCAGTCTAGAATACGGTTCTATCTGGGATTCCCATGCTTTTGCGTCCCCTCCCTCTCCTCTCCCACCTACCTCCGAGGCTGTCCAGGTGGGAAATGTGTTGGCTTTGTGAGTGAAGGCTGCATGCATGTTTACACTAGGTGGCCAGTGGAAGCCATGTCCGCTGAAGAATGTAGGAAGATTTCTAGCACACAGGAACCTTCTATTTGCTTAGCTCAACTTCTGTCACCATGAAAGATAGGCTTGCTATCAATTTGACTGCTAGTTGGATTCTTTTTTCCTGTGAAAAGAGAATTTCTCCCCAACACTCCTAAAAATCTGAACCTAAACAAACAAAACATTTAGTATTATTTTCTAAATTTCACCAAAGCTCCGGGAAATAGAGTATATTGCCTCTTGCTAGCTAGGTCTCTAGGTTCTGCAAGCAGTAGATGAGCTCCCTCATGAATCTGGTTTCATCACCAATCAAGAGCAAGTTCTCAGAGCCCCTAGAACCCTCCAACTGCATTTGCCAGGAGTCGAGAGGGCGTTCCCGGCAAAGGCACTTTTCCTGTTGCTGGTCCTAAGAAGCTCTGGAGAGGATGCTGCTTGTCTGAGGTGACAGTTTCGTTTCTTTGGCTGGGTGGCACTAGGACCTCTGAGGGCAACAGCCCTCTTTCACTGAGTTTCAGGCCACACCTTGGCTGTGCACACCTGTAATGCTCCACAGTTCAAGCTGGGAGCTGGATGCTCCGGTGCCTGTTTGGTACCATTCCTCCCTACTTCCCAGGGTTAGCATCTGTGACTGGCTGCTGTCTTCCTCACTCTAGTGGTCTGTGGGACTTTATTGGTGTGAATCTGAAAAAGAAGAAAGGGAAGAAGGCTGAATCCAGACTTCCAGGTGTTAGATGTGGTAACTTAATCCACGAAGGTTCACAAACTGTGAGCTGAAGGTGTCTGGTTGTGTTTTTCAGATCGTTGGAGTTGGTAGATCTGTAAAGCATAGGGGTTTGTAACTTAGATCAGAGTGGGGTGGTTACTAATCTTAAGGAATTGGGGAACCCCCCATTCTTGCTGTAGCTGTCTAGGGTCCTTATTTCTTTTATTCTCCACTAGTTATATATGTACACTAACAGATGACCTGAACTTCAAGTAGATTAGAATGAGGCCTCTTGAACCTTACCTAGGTCTACCGTCACCTGAGTCCTTTGAAATGCAGACTTGCTAGGACCTGGTCTTCTGTTGCCTATCAAGGCTCTTTGTTAGCTGGCCTTCTTATTCTTAAATAAGATCTTAAATTAAAAAAAATTCTTTATCCAATTTTACTTTACTGTTCCTCCCATGTTCATCTTTATCTTGTTTTATTTTATTCTGTTTATCAAAAAGGCTATTTATGGGGCAGCTCATTGGTGCCAGAAAGATATATATTGACAGCAATCTTTTTTTTTTAAACCTCTAAGTTCCTGACTATGTTTACAGGATGATATCTACCCCTCAAACAGTTTCTTTTATTTCTAAAACGCTTTCCCTCTATAAGTTGTATAAACACATTCAAAATCTATGGAAATATTTTGAGCACCTGCAGTTGGGTGTAGGTCTTTTGCCAGGAAAAAAAATGACTTTTAAAGAAGACAAAACAATGAACACGATTGTGTGAGACATATGGCTTGTAGATAAATCTGTGCAATTGTGGTAGGCAAACCAACAAATAGCGTTTTCAGTGAGATCTCCTGGGCAAACCCCCCAGGGTTTCTGTAGGGGTCGTCCTTCCACGCCACCCACATCCCACGAGTTCCATATTGTCCTAGGGGTTAAAGCATAAGACGCACACACACAGATACAGAGTTCCAGTCATCCTCAAGAAGAGAATGCCCCTTTATTCAACTAAATCCAGGGTTAAAATACCTTTGGCCCCAGTAAAGGAAAACTCCTCCCACCCAGAGGGGGCTGGGGAAACTGGCCTCTGTGGGAGTTTTTCCCCAGACAGGTGGTCGAGGGTTTAAGGCAATGTCAGACAGGTTAGATGGGCCTTGGCGCCTGAGCTTCTTTGAGGCAGGTTGAGAAATTACCATTTTAAAGTAAAATAGATCCCTCAGGCTAATGTACCAGGCTGTAGCAGAACCAAGGACAGAACTAGCAGGAAGCTTAGCTGGTTAGCGTAAACATTATTTGCATCCAGTATTTTGGTCTTAAGGATCAAGGAGGACAGGGTCCCACAGGTTTCCCAATCAGTGCCCACCTTCACTGTTCCCCACTGTCCTTGCTGCACCATTATTCCACCTGCACTCACCGTGCCTGGCTAGGATTGGAGAAATCACCATGACTCAGCTGAAATTCCTTTGCCAAATTCCACAATGTATCACTTTGGGAAAGGAGGAAGAAGAAGGAGACAGGGAGCGGGTGTCGGGGGAAGAAGGAAGGAGAAGAGAGAAGGCCATCAAGAAAAGCAGATATAAAGTCAGTCTGTACTTGGGAGATGCTGCCCCTTAGGCTCTGAGCATCTCTGTTCAGGCTGAGGATGGAAGATTGAATTGCCTGTCTCCTCCATTCGCTCAGCAACAGTATTCATATCCACTCACCCGAAGGAAGTTTGCTTCTTAGAGTGATTTTGAAGGTTAATGCAATGGGATGTAGGTTGGTTCTTCTTCTTCCCCCTGGCTAGTGAGGCAATAAATAAATAAATAAATAAAATTAAAAAATTAAAAAACATTCCAATTTGCAGGAAAAGGAGTGGTGAGTGAAGTGGGGCAGGTGGAGGGGGGCAAGTGGTGGGGGCAGGTGGAGGGGGCAGGTGGTGGGTAGCAGGTGGTGGGGGGCAGGTGGAAGGGCAGGTGGAGGGGGACAGTTGGTGGGGGCAGGTGGAGGGGGGCAGTTGGTGGGGGCAGGTGGAGGGGGGCAGGTGGTGGGTGTCACGTGGTAGGGGCAGGTGGATGGGGCAGGTGGTGGGTGTCACATAGTAGGGGCAGGTGGATGAGGGCAGGTGGTGGGTGTCATGTGGTAGGGGCAGATGGAGAGGGCAGATGGTGGGTAGCAGGTGGTGGGGGGCAGGTGGTGGATGTCACGTTTTAGGGGCAGGTGGATGGGGGCAGGTGGTGGGTGTCACATAGTAGGGGCAGGTGGATGAGGGCAGGTGGTAGGTGTCACGTGGTAGGGGCAGATGGATGGGGCAGGTGGTGGGGGCAGGTGGAGGGGGGCAGGTGATGGGTGTCACATGGTAGGGGTAGGTGGATGAGGCAGGTGGTGGGTGTCACATAGTAGGGGCAGGTGGATGAGGGCAGGTGGTAGGTGTCACGTGGTAGGGGCAGATGGAGAGGGCAGATGGTGGGTAGCAGGTGGTGGGGGGCAGGTGGAGGGGACAGGTAGAGGGGGGCAGGTGATGGGGCAGGTGGTGGATGTCACGTTTTAGGGGCAGGTGGATGGGGGCAGGTGGTGGGTGTCACGTGGTAGAGGCAGGTGGATGGGGGCAGGTGGTGGGTGTCACGTGGTAGGGGCAGGTGGATGGGGGCAGGTGGTAGGTGTCACATAGTAGGGGCAGGTGGATGGGGGCAGATGGTGGGTGGCAGGTGGTAGGTAGTAGGTGGTGGGTGGCAGGTGGAGGAGGCAGGTAGAGGGGGCACGTGGTGGGTAGCAGGTGGCATATAACCAGACCTGGATTGAGAAAGAGAGAGAGCCTCCAATAGGTAGGAAAGAGTCCAGGATGAGCTTCAGGGGAAGCACTACTTGGTTTGTACCTGCTTATAGTTTTAATGATGTTTAAAATACAGATTAGGTTTCATGAGAAATGACGCCCATCGTTACTTTTAGCCTTTCTCAAAAGTTCTGTTTATGCTATCTTTATCTACACCTCAGTTCTGAAGGATTTGATATGCCCATGCAGGCTCAGAAACAAAAGAAACAAGCAAACAAAGCCCCAAGTAGAAGAGTAACTAGGGGCAAGGAAAAGCAATTCGGGGGTGTAGACATACACTAGACAACATTTCCTGGACATGTTGTTCCCTTGCCAGAGACAAGTGACAGATTCAGCCAAAAGGTTGCAGGCTCTCTGAGCCAGTGATAGGATCCATGATGCCCAAAAGATTAATGAGGAGTCATTTTTCCTGTGCTGAGGCCTGAAAGCCATGCACGGCAAGGGGCGAAGCGTGGGGTGTGAAATAAGTCTGCGGGGACAGCGCTAGCAGAGGGGACTGGGAAGCCATTTGTCAAATGCCCTTGACAGTTTCCAACGACTTAATGTCTGTGCGTGATTTAGAGAAGACCTTTCTCCAAGGACCCCAAAAAAATGAAGTTAAAATAGTCTGCTCTCTGGTGCCGTGTCTGGGGATTGGGCAGCGGACTGGTTTCCCGATCTCCCATGAGTGTTACTTTGGTCGTCTAAGTTATGGTTTGGAATATTTTAAGTTCAATTTCTCAGGCAAAGAAATATTTTCAATTGCTCATTAGAAAGTGTGCTTTCCGTACCCAAGAGTCATCAACTTTAATTTCAGAAAAAGTGTTCGATGCAATGGAGATTAAACCCAAGGACTCATTGCTCAGTTTCCTAACCTATATCAGGATGGGTTTGAACATATAAGCCTGGAGTCCTCCTCCTTGTTAAAATGTTCTGTAGTAGTCAGGACCTCAGAGGTGAGGGTAGAAGGGCGGGGTAATGGCTCCGCGGGTACAGTGCTTGTACAGATGCGGGGACTGGAATTTGGGTCTCTAGCACCCAGATACATGTTGGACAGGTGTGGCAACCTGCCTGCAACCCTGCATGAGTGAGGCAGAAACAGGGAGTTCCAGAAGCAAGCTGACTCGCTAGAATGGCTGAACTGTTGAGCTCTGGGTTCAAACGAGCCCTGCCTCAGTATCTAAGGTGCAGAGCTATCAACGAAGGTATTTGACATCCGTGTCCTTGATACATGTGTGCTTACAGACATGGGAGCAATATACATATGAAAAAAAGTTGGTGAGTATAGACCTCCGAGGCTTTGGTGGCTAACGGGGCACAGTACAGGGGCTCGCCGCTAGCTAGAACAGGTGTCAGCACCACCTGCACAGAAGCTGAAGTGAGACAAAGTTAGAGACTTCTCTTCAGGGAATGGTGACGAAAACTGTGGAGATCATCTGGCCCTCATAAGAGGTGCATCTGAAATGGCCATCGCACCTGCATACCTTTCTCTCTTATCTGACGGTGGCCCTCATGGGTCATACGCAATAATCTATGTCTATACTGGTTAGGAAGACTTTTACTTCAGGGCAGTCCTCTGATGAGCTTTTCACCAAGTCTGCATAAAATTCTATAGCCTTTCCCCAAAGTCAGGTTGGGACCAGTCTTGCTTCTGAGGTACCCACATATCCTCATCACCTGTGGCAGTTCTCCTCAGCCAATTTCTTTCTCTGCCATGGTTGCAGTTTGATTCATTTTTATTGAGCCTCCAGTCACCTGCTGAAGCTCCCTCATCTGGCTAGAGAAGCAGAAAGGGGCTGTTTTATACAGACTGACCAAGCCTTTCCTGTGAGGAAGTCTCAGCACTAGGCATGGATTATTCATTCTGCTCACGGATGCTCTGAGGTGGGGATCTTAGAAGGGGCAGACAGTGGACAGCTCTTCTCTGTCCTGTGGTGTCTGGGAGGGTAGCAGCTAGGTCTGGAGGAACTGTGTCCTAGCAGGCTTGCTGGGCAGAGGTGGTGGCAGGAATGACCTGTGTTTGGAGCTCTGAGCTGCTGGGTAAGAACTGCACCTCTTTGGAAGATGCCATGGCGTAGATGCCATACTATAGTTTGTTTAGCATTCCCAGCTGAGCCATGACCAGTTTACACTCTCTCTTCCCTTTGGAGGAAGGCAGATTCTACATAGCGCTTCCAATAACTTGTTTCAAAATAAAGTTAGTAAACAAGGCGCTCATGCTAGGGCTCGAATGATGGTCTGGGGTCTTTTGTTTGTATGTTCATTTGGGTCCTAAAGGTTGAAGCATCAGGAGCATTTCTGACAGCAGGCAACACTGCAGTGCATCACAGCATGCAGGCAGCTCTGACAGATTGCTCAGATGCAGGGAACAATGCAGGATGTGTGGGTTGCTTTGATTGTAGACTGGGCGCCTCAAAGTGCCAGGGACGTTAGCAAAGAAAGGTCTCTTTCATTTGGAATTTGTGAGTGGACGTGCCTGCTCGTTCCTCCACCTGGTCTCTGAAACTTAAGCTCCCTCTGCAGAAAGAATCCTTGAGTCATGAAAGTGAATTTTGTGCAGCCAAAGTTACATACCCGAGAATGCTATGGTAGTTATCGCTAAATATTTTCCTGTTTACTGTGTAAATAGGCAGGGACTATCTCCAGGTGCAGGGTGAACAGAGGCTCAGGTAGGAGCGTGGAAGATGTGCTGAACTAAGGCTATTAAGATGAAATTTGTGTCCTACATGCTTGCTTTCCCTCCTCTGTTGTTAGTATATATTTCCTCCTGGGAAAAACAATCACTTCCCAGACAATAGCCTTCTGGAGCAATCTTCTGCTTATTAGATTTACAGTCTTAATTATGTGCCTGTACTCAAGCATGATTTTGATCACAGATAACATACTACCCAGGTAAGGGTGGATTTGAGCAGCGAGTTCCTTGCCTAGGCCGAGCTCATTTCCTAGATAGCACAATTTAAGTTCTTCACCAGGCTTGTGTTCCTGAGGGACCACGCTCTTTGAATAGACCACTGTTGCCTCTGTAAATCGAACCTTTGCAGCCCTGTGGTTTAACGTTTTTACCCACAAGCATTGCGGTTTTCACTGTCGTTATACATTCCTTAGACTTCATTGTGGTCCCGTTAGGATCATCATAAAGGTTTTCAACACTCAGCAGTTGCACTCTGTCCCCTTGAGCACCACTGGGCCACTGGAAAGGTGTGGCATGGACGCTCGATGCCCAAAGTGCTCACTCCCTGGACATATGCACACAGAAGTTGCCACTTCTGGAAACTTGGGCCAACTTCTCGTGGAAGCTGAGTCCTGCCTTGGCTTATGTTCATGGGTATTTTTCCTGCCCGTGCTGCTGAAGGATTATAAGCCCCTTGAAGGACGAGAGGGAGTGTTTCTCATCTGGATAGATGAAAGCACCCAGCAATATAGCAGACGCTTGGAAATTGCGTGTAGTGTAGAAGGGGATTCAGTGCTTCTCCTTATCCACTGATTTAAACAAAGGCCTTGAGGTGGCAGAATTGGTGGCTTCGGGAGTAATAGGGAGAAACTCCTCACACATGTCAATTGTAAACATTGTCTTAGAATTAGTATATCTTCAAAGAGAGTCAGCTATTGGCAGCAGCATTCTGCCTGTCACTGTAGTGATTTCTCTATTAGCAGTCAAGCTGATAAAATGCTGTGCACATCCAGTGCAAAATTATGTGTGAGGCTAGCCCAGACTTCATACAAATTCAACAGCTGCCTCGCTTTGTAGTGAGTACTTATTTTCAAAATTATTATTATTATTATTATTATTATTATTATTATTATTATTATTATCATCATCATGGTTTTTTGACACAGGGTTTCTCTGTGTAACAGACCTGATGCCCTGGTTGTCCTGGAACTCACTCTGTAGACCAGGCTGGCCTCAAACTTGCAGAGATCCATCTGCCTCTGCTTCCAGAGTACTGGAATTAAAGGCATGTGCCACCACTGCTTGGCTCAAAATTAATTTTTAAAACTTATTTTATTTATTTATTTATTAAAAATTCCCACCCCTCCCCACCTCCCTATTCTCACTCCTTTCCCCCCTCCTCCTCCAGTCCTAAGAGCAGTCAGGGTTCCCTGCCCCATGAGAAGTCCAAGGTCCTCCCCCCTCCATCCAGGTCTAGGAAGATGAGCATCCAAACAGACTAGGCTCCCACAAAGCCAGTCCATGCAGTAGAATCAAAACCCAGTGTCACTGTCCTTGGCTTCTCAGTCTGCCTTCATTGTCAGCCACATTCAGAGAGTCCAGTTTGATCACATGCTCCATCAGTCCCAGTCCAGCTGACCTTGGTGAGCTCCCATTAGATCAGTCCCACTATCTCAGTGGGTGGACGCACCCCTCATGGTCCTGACTTCCTTGCTCATGTTCTCCCTCCTTCTGCTCCTCATTTGGACCTTGGGAGCTCAGTCCAGTGCTCCAATGTGGGTCTCTGTCTCTATCTCCATCCATCGCCAGATGAAGGTTCTATGTCAAACCCCTGAACTGTATGTCTTAGTGTGATATTATATGCCGTTCTGATACATGTATGAGTGATATTGCATTTGAATCAGGTTACATACGCTTATGCCCTCAACGTATTTCTTTGTGGCCAAAAAGTCAAAATCTGTTGTGGTGTTTTGCAAACATCCAGTGCTACTGCTGTCTCAGCTGTCCTCCAGTACAGCACGTTTCTTGTTCTTAAGGGGTAGTTAAGAACTTAACTAGCAGTTAAGGACTTAACTAGCAGTTATCTAGGCAGTACTGTGGTTCACCACCCACCCCCAGAAAATCCATTCTCTGACATTGAGACCAACTTTTTCTATTAGCTTCACTTTGCCAGAGAAAGTAGCAGAGGCATTGTTGGCATTTAGCATCCATCCCCACAGCTAGGGTTTTACTTCCAGGGCTCCTCCTCTTCCCTCTGATCCTCTGTTATCTTACTTTTCCCTTCTGCATTTGCATTCAAGGCTTTAGACTTGGTGCTGTTCTGACCAGAGTATTTATCAGAATAGCTGGATGCTGGGGGAAGACTCCACTCATTGGCTACTTGCTTTGGATATCCATGATGAAGGAGAGGGAGCCGGGAGCCGTAATCAAGAGTTAGATATGGGACATCTGGACAGTCGCTAAGCAGCGCTGATCCATTCTTAGTATTTTCTGTGGCTGTGAGGGTGTGATTTTTGTGGGTGTAAACAAGTGACCACCCAGGCTAAAAAGAGGGGCTTTGGATTACTAATGGGTAAACTTGTTTTCTTTGGAAGAAGTTTTAAAAATCTTCATTGTATCTAGATAGGAAAATGTGTCTGTGTTTGCTGGGCATCTTTGCTCTGCAGGTAAAAGTGTGCATCCTACGCAGTTCCGGAGATCTTGTAAGTAGTGGTCGCTTTGCTGAGTATTGCAGGATGTTGTCTCACTGCCAGAAAAAAACAGAACATTAGTAATAAGACTAGTCTTTTCTGACAACAAGTTGTCAGCATCATATTGCAGTTATTAGGACAGGTTTGGCCAGTAAAAGGACAGAACCAGCTGCTTTTTCACAGGAGAAAAGCCTTAGGAAGAGTCTTCAGGCCACATGACAGCTGCCAATCAAGGTCCCTTTATGTGGTACAAGAGCAACTATGACATCTCAAGGTTTTAGTAACACAAAGACAACTCATTTTTAATAAAAGTAGGTTGATTTGGATTTTAAGGTCTATTTATGAAACAAAAAGTTTCAGGAATTAAAGTAAAAAATTCTAAGGCTGAGAGAAGAGGATTATAAATTCAAGGCCAGCATGAACTACCTAATATGCCTGAGGCTAGCCCAGACTCCATACAAGTTCAATAGCTGCTTAGTCTTTATAGTGAAGACCTGTTTTCAAAATTAATAAATATAATAAATAAACATAAACATAATATATAATAAATAAACACACATATAAATTAGGATATATGATACCGGCCCAGGCAGAGACTGAAGTCCAGACACCAAAGAACAGAAAGCCCACTTTCCCTGCATTAATTCACAGCTAAGAAGTCTGGCTATCTCCTGCAAACTTTGTGGATTTAGCTTTCTAAAGTATGTACCTTGTGTACATCATTGACAAGAACCCTGTAGATGACCCTTTGGCCTTTGCCTAGGGAGGTCATCATTTAGTTTACGTCTGTGTTGCTAACAGGGGCACTCAGCGTTGTGCACACTTCCGGTCTCCTGTTTGAAAATCCCTGCCTGAAAGCAGGGTGTGTGTGATATGGAACCGCCGGGAGCTGTTGGCCAAGGGTGAGCTGGGAGCTGACTTCTGTTCCTTGCAAGAGTTGGCAGGACTGTCTGATCACAGACCACAGCCCGAGGTTTTCTGGAATGATCTGAGGCCGATCTCCAGAGTAAAACTCTCATTTGCTGCTGAACTTTAAACACAATGAGCTGTTTTCTGTCTTTCAGTGGTGGGCGGGTGGGAGTGGGTGGGGGTGGGGTGGTGGCCAGTGAGGTATTTGGGTGCAGGTGTTAATAGGTATCATCCAGACTGAAACAGGACAGCATGGTTCACAACCTGCTGCTCTTCTGGTTCCTGGGCAGGGCCTGACCAACTCGTGCAAAGAGCTGTGTGTTGACCTGAGAACTTCCGTGGCTTCTTGCAGGTTCTGGTATTAGGTCAGTGGCTGCACACACAATAGCGGCATCCCTACTACTTGGCCTGTGAGCATCCATCACCAGACACCTAATTAATTGCTCAAACCTGTCAAAGCAGATTCATTTCTTACATCATGGCCACACACTTGTTTGTTAAAACTCGAGACAATCTCAGCCAAGCAGGACTGGCTCATCTCATGAGATGGAATACACAACCATTTAAGCTATTTCATCAGTATGAACAACTTTGGAGAATTTACCATCTTGAGGGAGAGAAGCAGGAGTTGACGTGCCTGGGTACCATATTTGAACACCGCACATCAGGAGCCATGACACAGCAGATACCCTACACAGAGCTGGGAGCGACACAACTGCTTGTCTTTGTCCAGTATGTCACCACAGTGTTGCTCTGCTCAGAACGGAAGTGCTGCCTGGGGATGGATTTCTTTCCAGCAGCTTCTACCGTTGCAGTAAATAGAATGTTTTCATTATCCTGAAGGAAAAATCCTTCCCCATCACCCTCTTTCCCCTGGATCGTCCCCCAGCCCTAGCAACCACAAAGCTACTTGTGTCTCTATAGGTTGTCATATTTCATACAAATGTACTGTATAGGTTGTCCTATTTCATACAAATGTACCCGTGAAGAGCGTGGCTCTTCGTGAGTGACTTCACTCACTCTGCATAGCACTTTTAAGATGTGTTCATGGGATCACATGAACCTTTGCTTTGTTCTTTTTCATGGCCAGATAATAGTCCGCTGGATAGATATACCAAATTTTGTTTATACATTCCTTAGTTGATGACATTTGGGTTATTTCCGTTCTTTTAGCCACTGCCAATCACGCTTCCCCCAACACCGATGCACCTATCTTCTCGCAGCTGTGGGTTTTGTTCCATTTGGGCACCCACCCAGTAGCAGAGTCTTTGTCTTTTGCAGTGTTTTATTTTCCTATGGGAACATGGTCTTTCTTTAGAGGGAGTGATCTTTCTGGAGGCAGGAATCATGGCTGGAGGGCTGGGTCTGCTTGATTAAACGAGGAGGAAATTCACTTTGCTTTCTCAGCTGTAGACTGAAATAGCGTTTATCAGGCCATCTTGCCAGCTCTTTTCAAATTAAAAATTTCCTGAGTTGGTAACCAAAGTCTTTAAAGATATGAAAGGAAACATTTCCAGAAAGACCTGATAACACCCCGCCCCACCAAAGTCCCTGCTTCTGGGGCTGTTTTCCAGTTGGAAAACAACTTGAATTTTAATATTCACCTATTTTAGTTAAATTTTGTATGGTTGTAAGCAATAATAAATTGAAGGAATAACCCCCAAATTGCTGCTGGTGCTGCTGTTTGGAAAGAGCTACTCTGGTATTTGACATGTCTCCTACTCCATGGTCCTGCTCTTGGCTGCTCCATAGCCGGCTGAGCTGTACCACACCCGTACCCAGCTTCCTCCCAGCGTCCGGTCCAGATCACGCCTCTGGCTTGCATTGCTTGCGTCCATGGGCTTCTGTTGGTGAAAAGGGTGGAAAGGCTTTTGGGTTAAAGGCGTTTGGGAAGGACACCACAGTTTTAAAGGTGTTTCTAGATGTAGTGGTATAGAGCATTCAGTGGGGAGATTTGTACACAATAGACAGATGAGGGTGCAGCTGAGTTAAAATCCAGTGGTTTCTAACCCCAAAGTGAGGAATCTACTTTTTCCTTGGAGTCGGCTGACTTAACAACCGCCACAGTGTTTACTTCCCTCACATTGCTTGTAAAGTTTCTGACATGATTTCAAAATGACCATGCCTTTCCATCCCCCACCCCCAACCCCAGGATTTTTTCCTGTGCATGAAGGAAGGATACTGTGAGTACCCTTTTCCTGCTTGGTGGCTTTCAAGTTCAGAAGTTCTGGCGTTTGCATCAGTCTTTTTGGTTTTCTGAGAGACCTGTGTGCAACGAAGTGATTCTTCAGCCCTAGCAAAGTGTTCTGCTCCTAAAAGGGACAGGTCCCCAAGAAACCTTGAGCCTCCAATTTCTGATGCTCTAGCAAGCTTTCTCATCAGACTATTGAATCGCCACCCCCCAAATAACGACACGGAGACTTAGTATTAAATATGAAAGTTTGGCCGTTAGCTTTAGCTTGTCCTAGTTGTTGTAACTTAAGTTAACCTGCCTTTATTAGTCTATGCTCTGTCGTGTGGCTCGGTTATCTCTGCTCTGTACCATATATCTGACCTCTTCAGAGTCTCCCTTCTGTCTCCCTTCTGTCTCCCTGCCTTTCTTCTTCCCAGAATTGTTTTCCTCCCCAGAAATCCCACCTATCTTCTCCTGCTCAGCTATTGGCCATTCAGCTCTTCATTAAATCAATCACAGTGACACATCTTTTTCACACACTGTAAACAAATATTCCACAGCATACCAGATTAACCCTCATAGAGTGCAACTTTTATTAGCCCATAGTTCCATGTTGTCGACAGAATAAATTTATTTTATATTGTCTTTAACCTTTATTGTATGTAAACATTTGTGTCATGTGTGCACATGTGTAGGCAGGTGCAATTGTGTGTACAGGTGCCTCTGCTCATGAGTGTACATGTAGAAACTAGAGGTCAAAGTTGAGTGTCTTTCTCAAGCACTCTCTACCTTATCTTTTGAGACATGGGTCCTCGCTGCACTGTTGGGCTAGATGGACTGTCCAGGGAGCCCAAAGGGAACCACATCATCCCCTGTGGTGATATTTTGTTTGTGCTTTAACAAATAAAGCTTGCTTAAAGATCAGAGAAGCAGAGCAGCCAGCCACTAGTTCACTAGTTCTTACCTCTACAAGATCCTCAGACAGAAAGGAGTATTCTATCTCTACAAGTCCTCAGACTGAATGCCATCTCTACAAAACCTCAGACTGAATCCTGAGCTCCTGTCTCCTCCTACCTTATATTCCTCTCCCAGACAATCCCTTCCCATCTCCACCTCCCTAGTGCTGGGATTAAGGGTGTGAGCCACCACCAGTACCTGGCTCTGTTTTTCCTTTTAGACTGACTCAATCTCACATAGCCCAGGGTGACCTTGAACTCACAGAGATATCTCTCTGCCTTGTTTCCTAGGTGCTTGGGTTAGAGGTGGGTGCCACCACTGCCTGGCTTCTGTGGCTAACTAGTGTGGTTAAATCCACACTCTGCTCTTCAGGCAAGCTTTATTTGTTAGAGCACAAACAAACTATCACCACATTCCCCAGTGTCTCTCTGTGCAGGGCTGGGATTACAGGTGCTGGAGATCTGAACCCAGATGTGACTGAGCCATCCCTCCAGTCACTAGTTTATTTTGTTTTCTGGTATTTTCTGCAACTCTGTGATAAGTAAATTGAGGCAAATTATATTCCTTTCGGGAGTGGTGGCTCTGTTGAACTTCTAGCTTTCCTTCAGCACTCTAGGCCATGGCCCAGCCAAATGATAAACAAATGGCAAGTGCTGTACCCCAAATACCTGATCCTGCAATTATGTGGAACTATATTGGTTGAGTTTGACATTGAAAGGGTAACTTTGTCTTAGTTGCTTTTCAATTGCTGGGACAAAACCCTCTGACCAAGGCATCTCATAAAGGAAAGCATTTAACTGACGGCTGCTTTCAGTTTCAGAGGGTGAGTCCAAGGTCGTCATGGCAGAGATCATGCAGTAGGCATGGCAGTGGAGTAGAAGCTGAGAACTTATGTCCTGAGACAATAACTGTGAAGTGGAGAGAGAGAGAGAGGGAGGGAGCGAGCTAGACCAAGAGCATGCACATGAGAAGGGGGAGGAAAGGAGAGATGGAGGGGGAAAGACAGATAGATATATATATAGAGAGAATTGGAAATAGAGTGAGCTTTCAAAACCTCAAACCCAGTTCCTAGTAACACACTTCCTCTAACAAGGCCACACCTCCCAATCCTTTCTAAACAGTTCCACTAACTGGGGACCAAGCATTTTAATATGTGAGCTAAGGAGGTCATTCTAATTCAAACTACCATTTTCTTTTTATCTTGAATCTTTTCAACCTCTGTACCAATTCCTGTTAATAAAGTAGCAGGCTAGTGACAATGGCTCTATGAACATAGGGAATCACTGAACCCAAACAGCTCTATGGAGCAAGCAGGCATGCCAGTGGCTGCATTTTCAGACGAGAAAAATGAAGCACTGGGAGATTAAACATCAAGCGTGTGTAAACTAAGATGGGGCACTAACGGGGGAACTTGAACCTGGGGTGACTGCGTTAGGAACACATGAGTTAACCACGAGGGCCAGCTGCCCCTTCGTGATACCATTAGGGCCAGATGCCCCTTCATGATGACAGCTTACCTTGCTCAACTCACTGGGGTATAATCGAGACAAGATCGATCACATGCTTTCTGGAAGGCAGTGGTTCCACACATCCTGGGGATGACCCTGTGAAAGCAGGAGACCTAAGTAGAGCAGGCAGTTCACATACAGCTTTTCATTGGGGGTGGGCACTGAGTCATGGACAAGGACTGGAGTGGAGAAAACTGGCCCTGGCAGTATCGTAAGAGTTCCAAATTCTTCCAGAGCCCACACCTTGAGCATCAGCTCTCTGTCTCACATACCTGGGCCATCCTTCTTATCCAGCTTCAGTCCTCTGGGAGCCCATTGTTTGGAAATGGTTTAAATGTGTATTGATCTGATTGTACAGTGACCTTACATAGAACCATTGCCTCCATCTACAGAAAACATTCTAGTGGGTTCCTGTAAACTGAGACTGTGCCTTAGTTTCCCAACAGCCCACACCCGAATAACCATACAGAAACTCTATTAGTTCCAACACTGTTTGACCAATAGCTTATGCGTATTCCTAGCTACTATCTCATCTTAAATTGATCCATTTCTATTCATCTGTGTATCACCATGAGGCTGTGGCCTACTGGCAAGGTTTTCGTGTTTTTCTCCTTTGGTAGCTACATGGTGTCTGCCTGACTCCACCTAGTCTCTCTCTATATATCTCTGTTTGGATTTTCTGCTAAGTCATTGGCTGAAACATCTTTATTCATCAACTAATAAAAGCAATGCATATACAGAAAAACATCACACACAAGGTTCCCACTAGTGGGTTCCCAAAGCAAGAATATGAATGGAACTGTTACACCATTCACAGGCACAGTAGAATTTAAAAATTTAGAAGACTTGATAAGTTTGATGTTTATTTCTGGACATACTATCTGATTCTGAGCCATTCAGTACTGCTTCCTTGTGATCCATTTTAGCTGGTTTCATAGAATGAATCTTCATTTAGAATTCTGAATTTTGGGCTCATAACACTTAATAGCATTGCTGCATAGTGTACATAGCTTTCACAGTGGGTACTAGGTACCAGAATGTGGGTGCCAAGAGTTTCCATCATTCCCAGGCCTTTCAGCCAAAATCTCATGTACTGGTGGGGAGAACTATCATACTTCTGAAAGATGATTTCCTCATCCGTAAGATAGACCATGATGGGAATTATAGGAAGTAGAGCAGGGTGAACCTCAGGAGAATGCTTGGCACACACTAAGCTCTGCATAGGTGGTAGTATTCTCATGCCTGGATATGTTGGTTTGCACATCATCAGGTGCTGCCCAGATGAACGATGCTCCAAGGGAAGGATGAACACTTAGAAGTCAGAGACCATTGGCTTGACTGCAATGCCCGGCTCTGGTGTCCCAGATAGCGTTAACATGGTGATCCGTGTGTTTTCCAACAGTTATTTATCACAATGATCAGATGAAACCTTGCATCACTTGTGACAAACCCAAGGTGCTCGAATTTCTGAAGAAAATCTTAAAAACAATCTAAGAAGTAACAGATGGTTTGTGTTCACTGGTGGAGTATCCAAAACCAGATGAAAAGTTTAGTGTGCCAGATGTTACAGGGAGTAATTGTGTGCAACGAGCACATACACAACCCGACACTTGTAAAAATTGATAGTGTACTACTGTAGATGCCTCTTTCACGTCTTATCTGCTCCACTTCCTCCTCCTTTCCCTTTTCCTGCCACCATCTCTTACATTACTGCAGTGGCCTAGCTCACCACTTCCTTTCTATGCTAGGGGTCAAACCTAGGACCTTGCGCATGACAGGCAAGGGGGCCACCACTGAGGGATGTGGGCTAGCCCTTAGTACATGTTTTAAAATAAGTCACAATTTGAGAAAGACTGGAGTGATGATGCCTATGTAATATGAGCACGAAGGTTCTAGAAAACCTACTGGAATGATAGATCTCAAAATTTCATAGTGGCTTTCTGTGGTTCCTGACAGAACATACATGTAACCCCAGTGCTTGTAAGGCAGAGGAAGGAGGCTCAGCCTGGGTTACATCGTAGAGAGGGAAGGGAGGAAGACAGAGAGAGAGAGAGAGAGAAAGAGAGAGAGAGAGAGAGAGAGAGAGAGAGAGAGAGAGAGAGAGAGAGAGAACATGCTCTTTGAATGGTGGCAAAGACCATGAGTGAATTTCCCCCTTTGTTTTCTGTCACTGTGTTTTCTGTGTTTATATGTATGCATGTATTATTGTTTTCTGTATTTATATATGTATGCATTGTATGTATGTGTTATTTTTTTCATGGACAGAAAACCCACCAGCAACAAACTTTTCCATAAGAGGTAACTTAGTTCTTATTAGATGGAACTCAAGAGTCATGGTGTCTGGCTTGTACTTTATAATGAGAGAGAATCAAGTGCACGGCACAGAGCTGACTTGTTTGTTGTATATGCTCTAGGTATAACTGAGAGTTGGGTTAAGCAAAATTAAAGACACGTTGTGCTCGAGAGCATGAGAAAGGTTTGGGTTGTGAAGATTTTTGGAGAAGACAATACGCATATGCTTGCGTCCACTGTTTCCCCATCCCTGATGTTTTATGGTCTTAGCCGTTCTTATTGCTGGAATTTGAGACTGCCCCTTTCTTTTCAATGTCTGGCAGTCGTAAGCTTTTGCTACCAGCAAATGACAGAAAGCATAGCTTTTATACTGAACATCTTAGAGAAAGGGGGCCCACAAGCACAAAGTGGTTCGTGAGCCACATTGAAGTCCCCTTGCTAATCCTGCTTCTGTGGTATCTAGGTATCTGGCTCGCCCACCAGACGCCTTCCATGCTGCTTTATTTACACAGACATGTCTGTCAGTGTATTGCATATTTTTCTGCTTATGAATAAGTGCATGCCAATAGCTCTCTTTTTCAAATTGCTATGCCTCAACCTCATATTTGTTTGTTCCGAACAGGAAAATGTCAAGAAGGCTCTGAGTGTTTTAAACAACTTTACTACACATAAATCTCTCTATATTTATGTCTTTAAAGTGTGCATATCTGTTATGACTACCTTAAAAACAGCATAAAAGATACAAATAAGGAGATAAAACTCCCAAGAAGTAACTACTGTTAAATGTTTGGAATATTCTTTCCCACGTATTTTTTTTTCAATTTAGAATCCTTTTTATTTTTATACACATGGCAAGATTTTACACCAATAGTCAGTTAAATAGTATAAATTTACATTAATAAGGAATGCTAAGGAATCTCAGTTGAAAACCCCACTTCTTCCTGTGATCCATAATCCCAACATTTACAGTTCAGGGAAGAAGGGAGCTTGGGGGAGCATCCAAAACAAAATTTTCTCAAGAGAAACGACTTTAAAATTTCACAGTCTCTCTTCACACAGGATCAGTGGTGAGAGTATAATTTCTAATTCATCCCTTTCTGTTGTAGATTCCTTTGCTGTTTCCTATTCTTCTTCTGTGCCTGTATCCACCTCTTCCTCTTTGTCTTGCTCCATGTCTTCTGCTGTGTCTTGTGTCTTCAGGCTCTTCCTTCTCCTCCTCCTCCTCCTCCTCCTCCTCCTTCTCCTCCTCCCCCCTTTTCTCCTTCTCCTTCTTCTGCATTAATGTTTAAGCCGAGGCAAAGCATTCTATTTATTCTACCTCCACATGCCTTGGTATCTGGTAGAAGATACCCTAACTGAAGTGCTACTGTTTCAAACAAAACTGCAGTGGGATCCAAGACAGTCTCGTCATCTGCATCTTCCTTAACCTGCTGAAGGATGTCTCTGATCAGCAGATGTCTGGGATTAATGTCAAATGTTTTCTTTTGATTGGCATAGTAATTTGTAGAGATGTCCTTGCCTATTTGGTATACTTGTGTCCTCATAATCCTCTCCATGTTGCTAGACCATCCACAAGAGTGTAGGGAGACTCTGAGGTGTTGTGATACCACAGTATTTTCCATTTTGTCCTTAAGGGCCTTGTCTTTCATCAAGTTGAGCAGAGGCTCAAATTCCTTCTCTGTTGCCTCCCAATTTTCCTTAGTTCTCTCACTCTCATCAAATTTCACTCTTTCTTGACAATATTCTGGAACCTCTTCGCATCAACTTCAGTAAGGGCCTGAATGCAGAATTCATCCACAGGCTCTGTGAGGTAAATACTTCATAGCCCTTTTCAGAAGTCTCTCAAAAAATGAAGAGATTCAGTTGACCCAGCCTTGAGGCATATATTGTTCGTTTTTTTTCCTTCGTTTTTTCCACATACTGGTCTAAACTCTTAATGTCAGTTGGATGGTGAGAAGACTGGGACCTAAGAAGTTTAGCAAGTCGTATTCGATTTGAGTTGTCTTCAGTCCTATCAAGCTTTATATTGGTGCTGAACTCGTTCCAGAAACTGTCATTGCACTTCCCGTCTTCTAGATCATGTGCAGAGTTTTATGGACAAGATTCTTCTTTGTCACCTTGAGCAATTTATATTGCCGAACAACACTTGACATAGTTCTCTTGAGAACATTGAGGGGGAGATCCTCCGAATCCACACCTTTGGCAGAATTAAGGCACTTGGGCATCACATCATAGAAGTCATCTGTGATGAATGTTCAGCAATGCACAGCTTGATGTAACTGCTCTTCCTGGATCCATATTCATCAAACAGAGTATGAGGATCAGACATGGGCAGAAATAAAACTGATTTGAAGGCAACTTGCCCTCCTGTGGTAAAGTGGATATAACCCATGTCATCAGTTTCCTTTGAAACTAATTTATAGAAAGATTTGCATTCATCTTCCATTTGGCTGGTCTCTGCCGTGTTGGCTTGGTATCATTCATAATTTCCCAATCCCATCCCATACAGGTTTTTCAGCTTTCAGAGCATTTTTGCTTTCTTTCCTTCCTCCTCCTCTACTGCAGCCTCCACATCTAATTCTTTGTTCTCTTCTTTTGCTACCTCAACTTCTGCCTTGGGTTCATTGATGGTCTCAGTCTTGCTATTCCACCATGTACATGGGAAAGTTGATGAACTGAGAATACCTTTGGAGGAGATTTTTAGTTTTATCCAATTCAAAGTAATCAGATGCTTCTTCTTTTGAGACAAAAACAATTGTTGTTCCCTGTCCTTGTGTGTGTCCTCTTGGACCAGCAGTGACAGAGAACTGATTGGAATCTAACCCCAAGATGTGCTGGATGTCTTTGTTGTGTTTAGAGGTGACAATGACCTTATCTGCTACAAGAAAAGCAGAATAAAAACTGACACCGAACCATGGAAAGCTTTGTGTTCTACACTGTAGTTTGCCATTTGGCTTTGTGCTCTGTCTGCTTTCATTGTCTCGTGGATATGACAGATGTAGGCTGGGGTTAGTTGTCAGCCACTTCCTCATGACTTCTCCTCACTGTGTTTTCACCCTTGCTTATGAAGTCGTTCATCCTTCCACTGCCTAAACTGCATGTAAAATGTATCTGCCTGTGGTGGACAGCTCACATGTGTCAATGCACTCATTTATAAACAGGTCTTAGGCGTGTTTTAAAAGGGTAATATTCTCAGGATAATTCTCAAGGATGTTAGGGAGGCTGAGATGATGGTATGTGACTTTAGTTTCAGCTGCTTGGGAGGCTGAGGCGGAAGGATCTCTTGAACCCAGGTGTTTAAGGATGGCCTAAGTAACATCAAGCCCCACCATAAAAGAAAACTAGGGGCACGTTTACTAATTTTTGGAGGGGGGTTCATGACAGTGTTTCTCTGTAGCTTTGGAGCCTGTCCTGGGACTAGCTCTTGTGGAGCAGGCTGGCCTTGAACTCACAGAGATCCGCCTGCTTCTGCCTCCCAAGTGCTGGGATTAAAGGCATGGGCCACCACCACCCAGCATGTTTACTAATTTAATTGTTTCAAATATTGTAGTTTAAATGCCTCACAGTTTCTTTCATTTGTCCCCATTAGTGAACATTTTTATTATTAGTAGTAATGTCATGATTGTGTAGGTAAGTCTTAATATTCATTTCCAATTATTTCAGTATTGATCCCTGAATAAAACGAAAATATATTACAGTCTGTGCTAAAAATTGCTTCCATTTTATAAAGATTAGATCACTTTTATTTCAACCATATTATGACACTGTTCAACTATAGGTTTTACTTTTTAAAAGTTGCAATTTGATTAAATGGTCTTAACTTACAAATGCATTCTTTTCTTTCCGTTTTCCTCTCTTCCTTCCTTTCTCCCTCCCTCTCTCCTTCTGTCCCTCCCACTTTTCCTCCATCTCTTCCTCCTCCTACTTTTCTTCCTCTTCATGCCCACCTTTTGGCCAAGGATCAAAGTTTAAAGATATGTAAGGCCTTACACATCTTACACATACTCAGTTAATTCTTTTACATTATTTATTTGTTTTAAAGGAGTCTTTCTGTCATTTTAATAATTTAATGAACTCAAATTCTGGTTAAAAGTCTTCAGTGATGTTTTCCAATTAATTTTGTGACTTTACCCGATGATTTACAACTTAAACCAGGCAAATTATAAAGTACGCTGCCTCTTAAAAGGCACTACCTACCCGTGGGGTTTGAGAGATGGTGGCTAGGTGCTTATGAGCACATGCTGCTCTTGGAGAGGACCCACTTCTATTCCCAGCAACACATTAACTCAGTTTCCAGGGCATCCGATGCCTTTCTAGGCTCTGTATGCACCTACACCCCTGTGGTACGTGTATATAGGCACCTAGGTACATACACATACACATTTAAAAAACAGAGACACGACTCCTTAATTTAGGCTTGCATTTTCTTTTATTTCCATTTGGTAAGGCATTATATGGTAAAAACTGGAGCATTGAAAAACAAAGACAGAAATATTGTCTAGCCATTATTTTACATATATTTTTGCATTTCAATGTATCCACTATTGTATACCATAAGGATATGATTCTAAACTATGTTTGGGGCACTGAAGGATTTTGGTAATATGGGATCATAGAGGCCATCTGGTTTTGTTTTTTAAGCTCAGGGAATCCCTTAGAAATTGAGAGTGGCTAGCTCAGTTCGATAGCTCAGTGGATAAGGGTACTTGCCAAATTGGTACAAACCCAATTAATTACCCGGGTTTGATTCCTGGGGCTCACATGATGGAAGTAGAGAATCAGCTCCTGAAAGTTGTCCTCTGACTTCTACATGCATATGGGAGCACATGTAGTTCCCAAACTAAATAAATAGAATAGTCAACTGCTCAAGAAATTCTGTTTTCAGAAAGGTCTTTAAAATCTCCAACTTGAAGTCACACAACTAGAGAATAAAGCTGGAGTCTGTCCTTCCAGTCCATATTTATCTTCCTCATTTTTTGGCACTATCCTCGTTCTTATTTGATACAGCACCTCGCATTTGTTTTCAGCAACACTTGCTAAGTTGTCCCTCTGCTAAGTGGCACTAACTGCCGCAGGTGTTAAAAGCATATGTTCTTATTGCACTTGGTTTATCCTCCGCAACTGAGAATATGGTTTGACAAATAAAAAATGAAGCCAAAAGTTGAAATAAGATCATGAATATGTGAAAGTATTTGATGATTTCCCCCTTTAGACAAGTGAAGTTAGAGGTTCCAAACCAACAAAGAATAATCCAGGCTTTTATGGACCTTGAACTAATGACAGTTCAGTTATTTCAGTGTAGGAGAAAATTGACAGTGATGATTGAATTCACAAGTCTGTTCTATCAGTAGCTCTGAGGTTGACCAGATGTCTCTTTCTAAATAAATCAATGAACATTCTGGGGATGAGTGAAATTTATCACATAGGTCATCTGTTATCTATCTTCTTGTCCCTGTTTGAAGTGGTAATAGAGGAGAAAGACAGGAGCTTGTAAGAGAATTTAACAAGGTATGGTAGGCCAAGATGATGACCTAAGCTACTGAACATTGCACTGTTATTTCCATATATTTCAATAGGCTGCGAGCTCAGATCCTCAGTCAATGAAAGTTTCTCTGTTCTAACATTTACATAATAGTCTTTCAAGGATTGCAAGAACAACTGAATACATCAAGAGCTTTTAGCCATTTTTACAGTGATAGGTTTTCTGACCTCTTATTATCCTGTTCACTCTCCAGTGAACACAATTTAATTTGATTCAGTTGTCTGAGATTTAGCAGCTAGACTGGATCGATTTTTCCACTTGCAGTAGAAACCACTACAGGGGGCAATTAAATGCTTTCTTAAATTGGGTGTTAACTTGACATTCTAACCACTAAAATATGTTTTCTATTCTAACCACTAAAATATGTTTTCTAAACAATCATATTTAAGGGAGTTTGTAAAAGCTGACACTGCTGCATGGTGTGGAGTTTATGCATGATAGTGCTTTGCTTTAACTGTATTTTCAAATTTCTTTATATAAGCTGTTTTCTGTTGGGAGAAACCATTCTATAAATTCTTGTATGTCACTGATGCTTCAGAATACAAATGTTCTCTAAGGTTTTGGTAGAATTAGAAATAGTGTCATCATAAACATTGAACATCTGCCAAAAGTTTACAGAACAGTTCATAAGCCATCAGCACTATAGAAACAGTATGACTCCTCCCTTGTCACCAAGAACCATGTATGCCCATTTGTGGTTGAACTGCATGCCTGCCCCCCTCCCCCGTCAGGGTCTAGTGATTTTATCCCAGGAAGGCAGGAATGCTGCAGTTTCTTTTCTGCAGCTCTAGAAGGAGTCTAGTGTCCCAGGCATCAGGGGTGATAGTATATGGAGTGTGTTCAAGCAGCTGCACCTCCATGGCTATGATGAGGCCCACCGGGCTTTCAAGCTATTTTAATGTGTCTTACCATATTTGCTCCACATCTTTGGGGTGTGGCCTCCATTTGGATCAAAAGAAAATTTGGCACAAAGAACAGTGTGCTGGAGCTCATGCTGTGCTCTCCGGTCAGGAAGAGTTCTGATAGTCCCACATTCCAATCCGGGGCCTCTTAAACTGAACCTCTCTCTTCTCAAAGATTAGGATGGATGTATACAGTTGGCTTGTACTGAGTGATGGTGTCCATGACTTTGATAAAGAAAAATTCACATTTTACTAAATGGGTTCTTTCATAAACCAAGCTCACTTTATTTGTGAATTGAAGCACCGAAAGGAGAGAACCAATCAGGACAGAGAGAACTATTCAGCATCTCAGAGATAATTTCTAAGAAGACTTACATGAAACATATTTTCTGTTACTATAATTGAGTGCCATAGATTGGGTAACTTGCAAGGAATAAGGATTTATTCAGCTTACTGTATGAAGACCAGGAGGTCCCAAGTTGGGAGCACAGTACAGGAATTGAATCTGGTGAGGATCTTGCTAGACTGAGTCCCACAGTGGCTTAGGCCATCACATGACAAGGGGGTTGAGGCTAAGAGACAGATCCAAGGTTCCATTTTTATCTCAGACCTACTACTGAGCTAACTTAATTAACCCATCAGTCCATTACCTCGTGAATGGATCTATTCAGTTTGAGGGCTAATCACTTCTAAAGATCCTATCTACTTAATATCTCACAACAGGTTAAGTCAAATTCCTGAAGCAGAAACAGGAAGGGCAGACTCCAGCACCTTAGAGGGTCAAGGGCTCTGCAATACTTCAGAGCGTGCCGCTGGTGCGGTGATGACAAACACTTGGAACTGACTGGCTTCTCACTTGGGTTCACAAAGTAGCTAAAATTGTGATGCATGCATCCGACCCTCTCTGACTTCATTGTTACCTCGCTAGTTCTCTTTGGATCACACTCCTGCTCAGCTCTCCACATAGGCATGCTAATATTGAGCCTTTTAAAACTTGATGATACCGAATCTATGTCACCCCCTTCTAGAACTGAAGAGACAAAGGTAACAGTAATGGGTGCAACTTCCTGCCAGTCTTTCAATGTCCTATTCTCAGTCCTCGAAAGTACACAGTGATGTCTCCCATCATTGTCCTAACCCTGCAATCACCATGGGTTCCAGGAACAAAAGAGCCTAGCAGAAAGACCACCGTCTTAGGCACTGTTCTATTGATGTGGAGAGATACCATGATCAAGGTAACTAACTCACAAAGGAAGTCATTGGACTGGGGCTTACTTACAGTTTCAGAGGCTCAGTCCATTATCACCATGGAGAGGGACATGGTGGTATGCAGGTAGACATAACACTGGAGAGGTAGATAAGAATATTTTGATCCACTGGCTTCTGGAAAAGAGACTGGGCTTGGCATGGGCTTTTGAAACCTCAAAGTCAACTTCCAATAACATACTTCTTCCAACAAGGCCACACCTACTCTGACAAGGCCACACCTCCTAATTCTTCTGATCATTTCAAACAATTCCACTATAAGCCATTCTTATTCAAACTACTGCAACCATCCTCGATAACACCACTCCAAAGCAGGACCAATCACTTTAGGGAAACTGGTTATGTCCTTAGTGGTCAGGATTCTTTCAGGGCCACCTTGCAGGATGGAATTGAGATAACCATCAGCCAGATCAGGCTTTGACTAAGACAGCTTAATATTTATGCCTCTTGTCTCCTAACCCAGTTCTTCCTCTGTTTAACCCCCAAAATCATGTATTATGAACAGAGACACTTAAGTGCCATCTTTGCATCATGGCCATTTTGTTTGAAATCCTTTTCTGCCTTCTCACCATTACTTTCATTGAAGATAGCTATCAGACCTGACAAGTTGGATTCCCTGGGTTTGACCTCTGCCTAAGACTTTAGTTATATTATAATGCGGTGCAGATCCACATATGTTTAGATAAGTCAGACCCAGGGGGAGTTGGAAGGTGACCCCCAGCCTCTGAGCTGCAGGCTCAGTTGCATGAGTGAGGACCACAAGTCAGTGTGCTCCTTTCAGACCTTGATCAGCGTCCCTGGAGGAACCTCAATGGCTGTAGAGAAAATTGGCATTATGTGTACTATTTACACTCTGGTCTTACTAAAACACTGAGAGATGGACGGAGTATGTGTAGCCACTAAAAGCCTGCATTTCAATCCAAATGTGATGTCTGAAACCATGGCTGCGCTGAACTCCAAATAGTGTGCTTTTTCCTGTACATATCAGTTGTAATGCTGGTCTCACTAAGATGCAGGCTGAGTGAGAGGTCGCTCTATTGTCCAAAGGTGAACGTATATGCACAACACACACCCCGCCACAAGTTAGGAGTCTCACGGGTGCAGATTGGGTTTGGTGCTGTTCTGGCTGTCTTGGGTATGTAGTATGTAGTATGTCTTGGGTATGTAATATGTAGTATGTCTTGGGTATGTAGTATGTAATGTGTCTTGGGTATTCTCTTGGAGTATGTAGCCAGTGTAGTTTATGGTTCATTCTTTTTCTTCTCCACTCCCAGCTCACAATAGGCTGCACAGCCCTGTAACTTCATAGGTTTCACTTCTTGCTACAGTTCTTTGAAGTAGCCTGGTTCGTAGCTGTATCTCCAAGAAGCTAGAGGTCTGGACAGGAAAGCTCAGGTCCTTTCTTTGGTGTGGGACACTATGCTTACTGACTTACATTATTTTACAGACGCTGTCATTCTAGAGGGTCATCACCCTGGCTGTTGTGGAACTGGGGCAAAAAGGACTTTCCGTGAGAGATTTTGCTGTTCTAGAGCCCCTGAGGGAGCCCCTTGACTTTGACATAGAACACCTTTTGGAGACAGTATCTTGCTCAGTGGCTCAGTCTGGCTGTAAGCTAGCCATCTTCCTGCCCCAGTTTTCTGAGTTCTTAGATCATTGGTGTATGCTAGCAAGTCATTCTTATCATCAGTATTTTAACTCTTCAACTTTCTTTGGGTTTTAGCTTTGAGTGGAAAAAGAAGCTGCACTGAGTTCATCCCTGCTTCTTCCTGTCTTCTCTGCCCACCTCCAACCTCTTCTCACCACACCTCCCAGCTTCCTCCTCATGAGACTTCTTCTTCTAGTCCTCCAGTGTCATCAATGCCTTTCATTGGCCTTCCTGCCGCGAGAGGCCCTGCCTTGGGCTGTAGTAGTATGAGAAATACAGAAGAGAGCAGCTAATGGTAAGGCAGTGTTTCACAGCCCAGCAGGCATGTGTGTCATATCTGGGACAGGTCACAGTAGCCCCAGGTGAAACAGACTCTGTGGCCAGTCCTGTGACGTCAGACAAATGCTCTGATTATAAGGATGGGGTTAAGCTCTTGTCTTTTCTGCTTCTGCTGTTGGATACGGCTGTTCTTGACAGAGGAGAGAGGAGAGGAGAGATTTTGAGAGAGAGAGAGTTGGGAGAAGGGGCAAGTTCAGGTTTAAACATGACTGTAGTGCTGTTTAGCAGGAGAAATGTGGATTACCATCTAGAGAATCAGACCACAGGATTATCTCCAGGATAAAAACAAAGAAACTGCAGAGAAAGAAAACCTCATGACTATTGTAGATGTTGGGTTTCAGGACCATCGCTCTATTTTAACTTGTCCTTCCCTTTTTATCATTCAGGACTTTGAAACATCTTTTCTAAATTACGGCAGAGGGACCAGTCAGAGGTCGCAGTGTAACACAGGGAGTCTGCTGATAGTTTTGACACCCAAGGGACTTATGGTGCATGAGGTCTGAGATCCACATCTATAGCGTTTGTATTCCAAGGAGGCCAGATGACCCTTCCTTCCTTCTTTTCTAGCCGTGCTGGGGTTGAACTTAGAGCCTTGTACATGCTCTTCAAGCATTCTATAGCTGCACCTGATCCCCAGACGGAGTTCTCTCTCTCTCTCTCTCTCTCTCTCTCTCTCTCTCTCTCTCTCTCTGTCTCTTTCTCTCTTCCCCCTCTCTTTCTTTTTTCCTCTTTCTCCCCACCCCCTACCCCTCTCGTTCAACAAGACCTCCTTGTGTAGCCCAGGCTGTTCTTGAACTCATTACACAGCCTAGATTAACCTCAAACTTGAGATCTTCCCATCAGCCTTTGAGAGCTGTTGACTACATTGGTACCATCATCCGCAAGTCTACAGGAGAAATTTTCGATGAGTTGCTGAAAATAAGTAATTTGCAGGCAGTGTTTGATCTAACCCAGCATTGGGAAGTGGAAGCGGCTCTTCACTGCTTCTCCCATCGCTTCTTGCCTGCACAATGGTTTAACCTTTGCATGTACTGTGCTGATGGGATTGCCTGGCTGTCTGGCTGTCTTTAAAGGTGTCTTTTAATTGGGCTCCCAAGCAGGACTGCTTTGGAGGCACCATACAACTCCTAGCTAGACCAGGCCAGGTCACTGAGTGCTTCTCCCGGTTTGGGCATCGAGTTAGGACAGAAGTCAACCCTTGCATAATTGTCACCCCTTTGAATCACCAACTTGTTATTTTCTGGAGTTTCCACTCCTCTTCTCTTAAATTTAAATGGAGTTTTGTTAGCTCTAATGTTAAATCCAGCGTTGCCCCTGCTCAGAGGCCTGTTTACTAGGTTGTCTCTCTCGAGTCTAGGGCACGCCATTCTCTGCCTGCCCCCGTGTTTATGGACAGGCTTAGCTGTCCTGTGGAGGATGCAGGACTGTCCCTGGGGAAGCATAGTGGATTTTTGTTCCAGGCACGGACCAGAATCCTCAGCCCTCAATGGCAAGCACAGAGATATCGTCAATTTTTAATTAGCCAATTTTTAATTTTTCCTTTTAGATAAAATTAGACAAGTCCATCTCTAGGACTGGAGGCTAAGGCGATCTTTGAACTGATGGTTTTAGCCTGAAAAAGGCAAAAGAATGACTTTGGATCACACTGGATGAGCAGATCGGGCACGAGGGGAGGCAGGCTAGCAGAGAGCCCGTTTTATTTTTAGGTCTCTCTTTCAGAGCCGCTTTGCTGGGCCCCATGATAAAGCCTTGCATATGCCCAGCACATTTCCTGACGATTCTAATATCACACCAAGTCCTCCAGTCACAGTTTCGTCCCAGACAGTCTCTGCTGGTAATTAGTACCGTGGCCGCAGAGGGCCCGGTGTAAAGGGAAAGCTGCCCCGTGACTGGGTTGGAGCTCAGGGAAGGGAGGAAGGGAGGGACTGCTGTGCCTCAGTCCCTGGTGACCCTGTCTGACTCTCCCTCACCCCCACTGTGGCCTTCCTAATTGGGGCCCAGCATGACTTTCTCTTCTTGTGGCCAGATGTTGAAGCATAGTCTTAGGGAGTGACCCCTGGGTTTCACAGCAGTGGATTCCTGTGGCCAGATGTTGAAGCATAGTCTTAGGGAGCGACCCCTGGGTTTCACAGCAGTGGATTCCCATCCAAGGGCAGGAAATGCATCTAGATTCCCCCAGGGAATCTGGATCCTGTGATTTCCCCTTTTTGGGCCTATGGCACCAGACAGGAACCAGAGGACTTTGTGTTACAAACCCCTGGTATGCCTGGGCTGACTTTGCTGGTTCTAGGCAAGCTCAGTCCAGCACACTAAGCTGTGGCCAGTTCCTGGCTAAAGTAGACACCATCCTTTTCTTGGCCTTTGGTTGGGAGTGCACTCCCCAAATGAGTGTTCTGTTTTCATCCTCCTGGCTTGCAGCTCCCCAACAATAGAGCCTAAACTGGCCAAACACTAAGTTGGGAAAGAAAACACAGGAACTTGTGAGAATAGGTTGCTGGGAGCCACCTCACAAGCCTGAGGTCAAGAGAATGTTCCATTCTCTGTCCCAAAGGAGATGACAAGGGGAACCTCAGCACACATAGGTCCCTGATGGAAGGGGATCCCAGATTGTCCAGAATCTGGCAGTGTAATCCCTCTATGACCATAAGTGAACAAGGGTCATAGCTGATTCTTGGCTACCTCCTTTCTGAGCTGGGCAAACAGTGCCAAGCCTCACTTGGTCATGTGGGCTTTGGTTTCTGCCTGTTGTCTTGAGGCAACAACTGAACCTAAAATAAGGACACCACATCACAGTATTCAGAAATATTGGGAAGCCATTGTTATATAACTGTCATGTTCCAAATATGGACGGGAACTGTTGCTTGTGGCTGTAGCGGTGCTGTGGAAAGGGCTTTGGAAGTATTTTGTGTCTCGCATTAGCTAGAATTGGAGGTCTCTGCCCCTCCAAGAAAGTTTCCCTATTTTTTTAAACAGCCTTCCTTGCTGCCCCCTGCCTTTTCCCCCTCCCACACCCCCTGTTCCTTTCATTCTTTTGTTTCTTCTTTTGCTTACACTGATATTCTGTCTCCTGCTCATTGAAGGAGATATATTATTTCCTTCTTAAGTTTTCCTGGTGGTCTTACAAAGGCTTCAAACTGCTCTCCAATGTGCCTGCCCCTGCCCAGAAGACTTTTTTTCAGACTTTCTTTCTTAACATTTGCTTTCATATTTTAATTATCTCTCTCTTCTCTTCTCTCTCTCTTTTTCTGTGTCTATGTGAGTGAGTGAATGTGTGTGTGTGTCTGTCTGTCTCTCTCTCTCTCTCTCTCTGTGTGTGTGTGTGTGTGTGTGTGTGTGTGTGTGTCTGTGTGTATGTGTGAGGACACATACACACATGAGTACAGTTGCCCATGGAGGTCAGAAGCATCATATCCCCTGAAGCTGAAGTTCTGGACAGTTGTGAACTACCCAATGTGTTTTTTGGGATTTAAACTCAGGTCCTCTGCAAGAGGAGTAGGTAGTCTTAACCAAAGAGCCATTTATCCAGCGTCCTCACTCATGGTAGTCTTTTGTCTCCTCCCTGAAACCCTGGCCAAGGCAGTGCTCTGTGTCCTAGCTTGGGGTTCTCCATATACCTATATTAGAGTGTTTGATGTATACCTTGGAACTCGTGACCCCAAGTATGTCAATTCCTCTCTCAATACATCAAATGTGTATGCAAATATAAGAGAATCAAGTAGTGGGAAGCACAGTGTTGAAGGGAGAGAAGGCCTGAAGAGAATGGCAGGCGAATATCCGGACAGCTGCCACTACAGGCAGTACTGGCAGCAGGGCCAATGGGAGCAGGAATCCAGGACAGGAGTAAGCGCTGCAGCTAAGAGAACGGTTTGAAAGGCTGTGTTTGTTTAAGGGCTTGAAGAGCAGTTGTAGAGGGCAGATGGAGTTAACTTTTTTGTCCTTTAAGGTCTTGTCACTAACAGCAACACCCCCATCGATAATTGTCGGCGAAGAACAGCTCTAAAAGAAGACCAGCTTGTTGAAGCTGGGAAATGGTGGGAAAAGATGCAGATGGATGAGAGTAACTAGGAACTGGTAAAGCAGAGTAGCCGGGCCTGGGCTGAGCCTCCTTTGTTCTCGCTGCTACTTCTCTCACCTAAACCAAGCAAAACCCGAGCTAGAAATCTTCCCCAGCATCGGCTCTTTTACAGGACACAACTCAGTTGTTTTTAATTTATTCACAAGACCGTGAGACCACCAGCACTATCTGGTACCAGTCTGTCTCATTGCTCAAAAGAAAACACAGTAATTGTGACTAGGCAGTACTATGCGTTTGTCAAAACCCTGTCTTTCAGCACAAAGACCAAACCATAGCGTGAACTAGGCTAGTACTAATACACAGTGCTGTGAATATTCCCCACATGTACAGGACGGGAGCCTTCTCTGCTGTGATGCTAGAGTCCAGTCAGCTCTGAGCTGCTCTGACAAGCAAGCCCACTAATTAATAAACAAACGATGAACTCTCTAAGCATGCCTGTAGTCCCCTCCCTTACCCCGTCCCTCATCCCCTACAACACTTAGCTACTTCCCCTCTCTCATATGGCCTGTTTTAGAAGCATGGATGAAGTTAGTTTTGGTAGTTACCCTTAGGAGAGTGTAGAAAGTTTATACATTAGAAACCACAGCTCTGTGTTTCCTGTCTGCCTCTTCTGTAAACATCCATGAACCATAAGATAACATAAAAACGAAGATGGTGCAAGTAGTCACAAAAGCATTGACGGTAAATAAAAAGCAGAAAATCCACTTCCTGCTGTTCCAAACCAAGGCACAGCCTGTCACTTGATGGGCAGAGGAGCCCGGACTTGGACAACGGTTGGGGGGCAGACCCCTGGACTGCATTTGGAGAATGGCTAAGATTCAGGCTCAAGCATGGTACAGGGACAGTGGGTGGATGCCCTGGAGCCGCACACAGGTTTCCCAATCTGCAGTAGCTGAGATGGCAGAGGAAGCTACAGGGACGAGCTCTAAGGGAGGGGCCAGTGGCCTGTCAGCAGCATTGGTGACATCATCACAAGAAGGGAAACTGCTCACTAAAGCACCAATTCTGTGCTGGGATTTATTTATTTATCTTAATTAAAAAAGTGAAACAAAACCTTTTTATACAATAGGTACTGATTGTGTTCTTTCCATAACCCAACTCCTCCCAGATCCTCTCCACCAACCTAGCCATCCAAGTTCGTGTTCTCTCTCTCAAACAAACAAACAAACAAACAAACAAACAAACCCTTAAAATGAAAATCCAAACAAACAAAAAACCAATAGGACAACATATACCAAACTAAATCAAAACAAAACATCTCTCTCTCTCTCTTACACACACACACTCACACTCATGCACACACACACACACACACACACACACACACACACACACACAGAGGCATACATGCATGAACACACACAACCATGGAGCTCCTTTTGTGTTAGTCAACTACTTCTGTGCATTAGGCTGCCCTGGCGTGTAGTTGATATACCTAGTGACATTCTATTAGGGAAAACTGATTTCCCCTTTCCAGGAGTATCAGCTGCAAACGACAGCTTGGCTAGGGGTGAGACTTAGTGCTCACTTTCCCTCCTCAGTGCTGGGACCCTTTAACTGTGCAGCTCCTGTGCACACTCCCATGGTCTCTGCGAATTCTTACATCGTCAATTCTGTTGTATCTGGAAGACACAATTGCGAAGGCTATTGGTTTTTCTCCAGAACTTGATGGTGAGGCCCCTAGCTGATTGTTTGTCTTGTTAGTGTTTTTATAGCTGCGATGAGATGCCATGAAGAAAAATCAAACTGGGGAGGAAAGGGTTTATTTGGCTCACACTTCCACATCACCCTTCATCATCACAGGGAGTCAGGACAGGAACTCAAACAGGGCAGGAACCTGGAGGCAGGAGCCAAGGCAGAGGCCATGGAGGGTGCTGCTTACTGGCCTGCTCCTCACGGCTTTCTCAGTCTGTTTTCTTATAGAACGCAGGACCACCAGCATTGAAGAGGCACCACCCACAGTGGGCTGGGTTCTTCCACATCAATCACTAATTAAGAAAATGTCCTAAAGGCTTACATACAGCTGGATCTTATAGAAACATTTTCTCAATGGAGTCTCCCTCCCCTCTGATGACTCTAGACTGTGTCAAATTGGCATAGAATTGGCTATTACAATACACTTACTTACGTTGTTGAGCAAACAGAAGTCGAGCTTGTTTGTGCTCTGCTAGAGGCTTCAGTCCTACTGACCAGCATTCATGGTGTTGAAGGGTACTGTGCCTGCTGCTGGAGGAAAGTGGTAATCATCAATAACACTGTGCACCTACTAATCCTGCGACATGCAACAATGACCTGTCTGCAAGATAGACTTGCGCAATAGTGACACAAAGGTCATGAGAGTGACCAGCCACTTTTTGATTGGATGGAAGGACAACTCCGTGAGATGAAACCCATACCTGATATTGCTGAAGTAGCCAATAACCTGAGATTATATAAGTCATAGGCCTAGGGGGAAAAATCTATGCTATTATTCTGATAAAGGAATGTATCAATAAAATGACTCCTAGTGACATACTGATCTATTCCCAAGGTCAATGATCTGGGGTTTTGAGAGGCTATAAGGGATGAAGGGGAGGACCCTGAAAAAACCCTTGTGTTGTTCCTTCATAGGGACACACATCTTCCTTGGCCCTGGAAAATAATTTGTTTTCTGCTACTTTTTCAGTAGTATTACATAAAGGAAATTATAGAGTATGAAACTTTAAAAAAGATTTCTTTTTATTTTAAGTGTGTGTGCATGCAGGCACATGTGCAGGTGCCCTGGAGGCCAGAAGAGGGCGGTGTTCTCACTGAACAGCAGGTTCAAGGCAGTTTAGAACTGCTTGGCATGGGTGCTGGGAAGAGAGTCAGATCCTCTGCAGGAACCTCTGTGTTGGCTCTCTAGTCCTCTGGAATGTCACCTTTCGAGGCCGACTTTTTAACGTTGCTTGGTACTTTTGAGAGGCAATCAAGTTGCTGGCTTCATCAAGAATTGTTCCTTTTTACTGACTTACTAGAGGAGGTTTGTACTGTTTCTAGTCTGGGGTGATGATAAAGAAAGTCCAGATGGGATGAGTAATTTTGCTCCTGATAAATCATTCCTTTCTTTCTCCTTCTATCCAACAAGAAATTAGATTACACTCAATCAAAAAGAAAGTCTGATTATGACTTACCTCCAGGACAGCAATTATATTTCCTTCCCATGGTAAATAGAATTTGTCTGTCACACAAGGGCTTAAGCCACTGATGATGCTTGCTAAGGCTGCAGAAGAGGCAGTAGCAGCAATTAGATGCAATTATAGATAGACATAGTACGTCCCAGAATGGAGCCTGGGTAGAGACTGGGCCAGGTAATAGGATCAGCTGGTTGAGTGGTGTAGACTCCTAGTCCCTGCTGCTTTAGCACACTCTGCATAAAGAAAACTTCTGGATCCGTTTTTGTGTTAGCTTTAACTTTTTGTCTTCATTAGCCCGTTGGTACAATGTTTTTTTTTGTTCTTATATAAACATATGCAGTGCAGTAGGGCTGTGGGCTGAGTGCTACTCAGGGGTGCTAAGACGCTCTCTGTATTACTGCCAAGGTGCAAAGATGTTTCTGGCTGGACCAAGCATGATATTACATTTCGAAATATGATTTACATCATGCTGGTAGATTTTGTAAGCTTATACCTCTCGTAGGCAAACACTGTGCTATTACATTTCTGCTCTTGAAAAATAAAACCATACGCCATTTTTGTTTCTTTTTCTTTTCAGTATTACTTCACTGTTCTTTTCGGGCATGAAGGTCAGAAGCCCCTGGAGCTGCGCTGTGAGGAGGAGCAGGCCGGGAAAGAGTGGATGGAAGCCATTCACCAAGCCAGGTGGGGGTCATGTCTTGTTTTGGGTGGGGCTCATCACGGCTGCCAGTACTTTTGGAAGATTTTGTCATTGTAAGATGGTATCACCTTGGTCCCTTCCTGTTCATGTGGGAGGTGATTGTTTGGCCTTTTCATGGCTGTGCGCCAGTTAAAGATAAAGATAGCAGACATGAACACTAACAATTACTGGTAGTGGACACGGATTTCTTCCTTCATACTCTGTACTTACTAAGTGCTTCTCAATTAGGGAATTTATTAAATGTATGACTACCCTTCCCAGCAGTCTGCTATGGCGGGGGTTTACACTTACTTCCTCTTCTGCATGTAAAGAAATCGAGGCCTGGAAGATTAGTTCACTTGCTTAAGTTCATACAACTTGATAGATACCCACGCAGTGGAGTTCACCTTTGCAACACCTAGTCCCCATCCCCCGCCCCCATGCAGTTCCATTATTGAGTGGTAGTAACAATCTCAACCTGGGTCAAACAGAAAAATGTGGTTTATTTTCCCCTAAGTACTACCAGGACTGTACAACTCTCCTCCATGTCTATTAGGCAGGAATGAGGAATCTGAAGGGAGGGGCGAGGCAGACAAGCTTTTGGCTTTCTCCCTTCAAGTCCAGTTTCTTTGCTCCTGTGTGTGCTAGCTACTTCTTGTCCATCTTCTCCTCGGCTAGGGATGCTATCTTGTCGCAGTTTCTATTGGTGTGATAACCACCATAGCTTAAACAACGTGGGTAGGGAAGAGTTTATTTATTTTATCTTATAGCTCAAGTCCATCATCCGGGGAAGTCATGGCAGGAACCTAAGGCATGAACATGGAGGCATGAGATGATGCAGAGTCCATGGAGGAGTGTTGCTTAATGCCTTGCTCTCCATGGCTTGCCTGGCCTGCTTTCTTATCATGCCCAGGACCAGCACAGAGGTAGCACCGCCCACAGTGACGTGGGCCCTCATACATCAGCCATCAATCAAGAAACTGTACTGCAGACTTGCCTACTGGTCAAGCTTATGGGGGCATTTTCTCAACTGAGCTCCTCTTCTCCAATGACCCTGCCTTGTGGCAAGCTGACATAAAACGAGCCAGCGTGGGTACCATCACTTCTCCTGCATGTTCAGTACCTCTTCTCACCTTTCTGGTCATGGAGCACTTTGTTTATGTGCATCTGACAGTACCCCTCTCCTGTGTGTTGTCCATCTCTCTGCCACTTCCCCTGAGACTCTGGGACAGCTCATCCCTCTTCAGTCCCTACTCCAAACTGCTGCTGCACCTGCATGGTACTGCATGCAGATACTTAGCAACTTAAGGAATTTTCTGCGTGGTTTCTACTTCTTGTGTGTACCTTAAGACTCAAGAGAAGGACCGGCGCGCAGTCATTCCTAAATGAAATGCATTTGCTAATTGTACAACAGATGATCAGGAATGACTTCCAGGTTGGTTAATAGAAAAAGGAAAGCACCAGTTCCCCGTGATTTCTTTCTTCTCGTTGAATCTTGACTAGGTCATTCTGAAAACTCCCTCATCCTCCCTACTTTGAAAGGACCACTCTGTGATGCTAAGCACTTTGCACACCTACCTTTTATATTATTTGCAGGAACTCAGTCAGGTATCACCAGCTCCATTTGATGAATGAGAAGACAGAAATTCATGCAGATTGGGCAAGATCCAACACCAGGTTGTTGACCTGCAAAACCCATGGGTCTGCCAGACCTCACAATGCTTAACCAGGGATTCCATATTGTCATTCTTCCTTCCCTTCTTTCTCAGCTCAGCTTTTCTTCTATTTCTTTCTCTCTTTAGAGATGGAATCAGAATAAAGTGAAGTCAGGGTTGAAAGCAAAAGGTATCAATTACAGACTATCTTACTTCTTTTTATTTCTTTTCGAAGTAGTTCTCTGAGATGCAGTTGACAAAAAGTGCTAGTTCCCAGGGGGCAGCTCTGTGAAGTGGGGGACAGACACGCTGCTCAGTGCTCTGGTGCCTGATGCCTGAGTTCCTGAGTTGGGGCTGATTCAGAATGACTTAAGAAGGTCAGGTCTTCAAAGACAAAAGATGCATCAAGTTGGCAAGGTAGAGCCTTGGGGCCATTTGCAGTCACAATCTTTGTAGCTATGTCTGTTCTTTTCTACCTGAGCATTAAAAAGAAGTATGTAATTTAAAACATGTGCATTTGGCCATACTTTATATCCCAGAAGAACAGGAACCATTGATGCCACGAATGGCTTTACAGTTGCCAAGAGAATATTTTGGTGAATTGGATGCAGTGTGAATTACTTTAAGGATGCACAGATTTCAGAAGAGAGATGTTTTGTTTGTTTCACTATGGCGTAAGGTTTTGTCATACATGTGGGTGCAGTCAGTAATTGACTGCGTTTGAGATAAGATGCAATCTAAGATGTGTGTGATTCTGTCAGGAGACGGACTTGAGAAACCACTTAAGTAGTTTAGGTGGCAGAATGGTAAATATCCTTTTCTCCTCTTAGATTTGAATATCTGCTTAGTGGTTGGCCTTTTGTTCCCTTGATGCTTTGATTTTGTTTCTTCTCTTGTACTTGCTTTACTTTGATATAATGCCTGGGACTAAGTTCTTTGATAACTCCCTTGAATCAGACTGCTTAATACTTGTGTCCTTCTATTTGCCTTTCTGAATTAATTTTAAATATTTATTATATAGAATAAACATTATTCTAAATCAAGGAATAATAACACAAACTCTCCAAAATATGCCTCAACTGACTTTATTCGCCTATAAACAATGCCAGAAAGTTCATGAAGCTGCTTCAGACGAAGTTCATTAGCCATTTTTATCTTGACAGCATACATGAAGCACAACTAATGAGTTGGGCTTGGCTGGCTAAACACTTCACTTTTAGGGGACAACCTGATGACATTAATTTGGCATTGCTAACAACTTTCAATGGAAAACTTTAAAGCAATCAATAGCCAAGTCTTTACTGATTCCTCTTTTCAAAAGTCAGAGCTTTTGGTTCTCAGTTACTGTGTGTTAATGCAGGCTTGTTCTTTTTCAAGTTAGGAATCCCCCAAGAGACACTAAACAAGACTACTATTTCTCCATCTCCTGCTTTCTAGAATGGCTTCTCCATGAAGCCTGGAAATGCTGTCTCTATACACCATAAAAGGCACACTGTTCTGTTGGTTCTTGTGTCAGAGAAGGCTCCTTACCAGGATTTCCCTTTAGAGGATCTTTGGGTCATTTATTGGGATGTCCAATTGCATATTTCTCTATGTCTGATCCAGAAAATAATGTCATCAGAATTAACATTTTCAACTTGGAAGTTTGACTTAGTCTAGGAATGTTGGTGTTAGAGTTTTGCACACAATTGCTCAGTATGATAATTCTATAACATTGACACACTTAAAATTTCATTCCACACATGTTATGGCATGGGTATGTGGGAAGATGCTACCAAAACTCAGCCATCTTATTGTTTGTGTAAGTTGAATCCAGAGCATTTTAATAACAATTAAGTCTATGGTTCTTTTATAATTGATTTACCAATTGGGCATGGAACTTAAGTAGGACCAATAACTGATATTTTTTTCTTCATTTTCTTAGCCATATATGTCAGACTTGATTGAAGTAGTTGAATAAAAACATTTAGAAACACTGACCTCGTTAACTGTGGATCTTAAAGACTATTTGGCTAGCGTGACATCCTTTTAGTGTCTTATCTGCTGGGATATTGAGCCTGCAGAACCTCAGGAGTAAGATGTCCTTGGTCTGGAAGAAGACATGATGCACTCTTTCTGAGCTCACTGTGTCCTGGCTTCAACATAGGATCCACAGGATCTGGACTACAGCAATCAGGAACTGCGGGATAAGGCAGTCCAGAGGTGTATGGGAATCTACCAGAGGGCTTTGTGGCAATCTGAATGTGGACAATATTAGCCAAGATGGCATCTGATAGACCTTTTGCCCTCTCCCTTAAATGATATTACCTACTAGGAAAAGAAGTGATGTGTTAGTACAAGTTTTGAAGCAGATGTCCTTTTGTGGCCAGGAAGGGGAATTGAAACGGTGAGGTAGATCACAAGGAAGGTGAATCAGGAGGTTACATAACGTTCCTGTAAACTTCTGCCCTGTGTCATGTAAGAATGAGAGATTGAGTCGGCAGGGACACCTAGAGGAGTAAGGCTTGAGAAGAGATCTGGGTTTGGGTTGAGGTCAGGAGACAGTTGGTGAGACTTGGAGATGTTGGTACTGTCACATTTTGCTGTTGCACTGATCTGTGACTTAGATGTTTGGTGTTGGAGACCATCCCACTGCCTTTGGCTTGTTTTTCGATTTCTTCAAATGCAGCTCGGCTCAAATCCACACTCCAGTTCTCTCTCTGCCTCTCCATGTGTGTCTCATGCCACAGGCCTCAGGTTTGCCTTGAGGAGAGAGTATTGACTTGGGGGAAGGAACTGGCAGACTCATCTGTTCAGGAAGTTAGCAGAGGGAGCATGGAGCCTTGACCTAACCCTTTCTTTGACCTTGTCTTTCCTAGTGTGATAAGTAGAAAGTCTTTCAATTAAACCTTAACCTTATTTCCAGAGGAGAAAGAGAGCTTTAATCCACTCTTGAGTTTGCTCTTTGTGTCCTTTTGGTGACAAGCGTCTTCATATTTGCTCCTCTTTGGCATCTACCCCAAGACTGACCCCACGTGACCAAAGTCACCCTTTCTCTGCTTGCTCTAGTGGACCATGCACTTCTTTTGATTTAACCACTATGATCTATGTGGTGCTGTCTCCATTGCAGCAGGCTTAGATGGAAAGGCTTTGTGAAGGTCCCCAATCTGGTTCATGGCAGGATTAAATTTAAGAACAGGTCAAAGTAATTCCAACACTTAACCAGCAGGACACATTGCTCAATTATATGTAAAAATTCACAAGCGTGCATTTTTTTTTTAATGTTGAACTCTCTATGTACCATCTCCCGGGTGCTCAGTGCTACCATGAATTTGACTGGTGGATTGTTACACATCTCTGCTGTTGTTTATGTCTGGGTAGTTTTCCCAGGTCGAGATATGAATGCTGATTGCCGAGCCCCTCACCCACCTTCTTCCCAGTTTTCCCTGATCTCTATCCTCTGCATGACTACCGAAGAGTTCTTTCTAAGAACATCTGATCAGGTGAAAGGGCCTCAATGTTTTCTACCGACTTAAGTTATTTTATTCAATTAACTTCTTATTATCAAAAGTTTAAAAGAATCAAAATTTTAATATGCAAGAGAGGAAGGGTTCGTACCATAGTTCTCTGTGTTGCTTGAAGGAAAGAAAATGTGCATTATTTTAACTGATATGCATTGCTTCTTGATCAAATGCTCTGAGTTCTGAAGTGCAATGAGTCAGTCAGCACAAGGCTGAAACTTGGAAACTTTGTAGGCCACACTTTCTCTGTCTTGAGTTCCAAGTAAAGCAGGGCTGGAGTTTTAAAGTGCTGTTTGGTCCCTTGCAGTCTGGCCTATAGAAATTTGTCTCTCAGAATGGAGATCTCAGTGACCTGCACAATCTTCCCTGGCCCCTGCTTAGTCCTTCCCTGAAGGACTGATTTACAATTCCCTTGTCTGAGCCTCTGATGCAACCTCCTGTCTCTCTCAAAGCCACTAAGACATCATTGCTTCGACTTGCTTATATGTCTGTTTCTCTCTGTGGGTCTGAATTTCTTCAAAGCAAATCATGCTCTGTTCCTCTCTTGTTCCTTGCTCCTGGCATTGTGCCCAATTGCTTTTCAGAAGCATGTGTGCCAATTTAATCCCCCTCACCAAGGAGAACGCTGGAATTATTTTTTTATTATATTTATGTGTAAAAATGATATCTAAGTGTAATGAGCATTTCCTCGGACATTTGTAGGATCGACTACTTTTTTTTGCTACCATTAATCTTTATCTGTGTTTTCTATAGAAACTGTCATTTCATGTCCTTTTCTCATTTTTTTCTATTAATATTTCTCCATGTTCTATCTGATTTTATGGGTTCTCTGCATGATGAATTTGTTATCTGCTGATTATATTCATTGTTAATCAGCTGCACCATTTTTCTGTCTCATAGTTATAGCTGTGATTTTTTGCAAAGCTTTTGAATTACAATCCAATCAAAATATATTACCTCGGAGGGAAATGAATTCAGAACATTATTTTTTAAATTTAATTGGTTTGTATTTCATATACTACAAAATCTTTTATCTGAATTTATACAATTAAGAATAGTCACAAGGCTGCGCAATCTTTACACTAATTCAGAACAGTTTCAACATATAAAAATAAACCGTGTTTTACCCTCTACCCTTTCCCTTAGCCAACCAGTAATGGGCTTTATTAATTGATTTTTACAGATCCAACATATGAAAAACAGTTAGTGTTTTACTCTCTACTCTTACCCTTAGGCAACCGTTAGTAATGGGCTTTATTAACAGATTTTTTTTTTCATCTGAACATTTCATGAAGAAGTAACCATACAAGCCTGGCTTCTGACTTCCTTTCTCAGCATGACACTTGCAAGCCCACCCAGGGTTACTAGCAGCGCTTCCGATACTTTATTCTTTTTATATCTGGATTGTCCATTCTGTTGTTGTATACACTTTGCTTATGTATCAGTTGATGGATGTGTGAGTTGTTTATACTTTTTTTCCAGTGAATAATGCTGCTATGAATATCTGTATCCAAGATACATTTTCAGTTCTCTTGGACATATACCTACAGGAAGCCTACACCATATGTTAACTGTGACCAACATTTTGAGAAACTACCAAAGTATCCTCCATAGGGACTGTGCCACTTCTCATCAGAAGTAGAAGGCTTTGAGTTCTCCAAATCCTTGCCAATACTCGTTTCTGTCATTTTGTTTTATTAGTGCATTTAGGAGAAGCTAAGCTACACATTCCGTTCACTTCAGAGGTATGCCCTAAAACTTTTTCATCTCAGGGTAGTTCACGTGAGTGCCATTGTCTCTCTGAAGTGTTTCCTGGGTTAGAAGAGGAGGGTTCATCTTCCCAGTTATTCCTCTTGTTATCTTCTTAACATCTGAGCGGCCATGACAGGAAAGAGGATAACCGCAGAGCAAGGATGCTGTCAGAGAGATACTGGTGGGGTAATGGTGCCAGGGTCTCAAGCTAAGGTGGTACCTGAGAAGTTCTGATGCCAGTGGAGATACTGATGTGAGAGCCCTGAGAGCCAGAGAGTATAGAGAATAGGCTCGTGATGGTGAATGACCGTGAGGAAAGGGGTGGGCGGGGGAGCTGTGAGACCACTTTGGATCACTGCGGCAAATGTCCAGACAGTTAAGTGCCAAGGAAAGAAGGTGTATTTTGGCTCACTGTTTCAGATATTTTGGCCCATGATCCCTTGCTCCTGCTCCCTTGGGGTCCATGGTGAAGCAGAAACACACGAACTGTGTGTGTGTGTGTGTGTGTAATGGGGCAAAATGGTTCACCTCACGGACACGAGGTAAAAACAAGTGGGGAGAAGACCAGAATCCCACAGTCCCCATCAAAAGTCAGTCCCCGATGATGTATTAAGGGTTCCCACCATCTCTCAGTAACAGCACTCTGGGGACCAGCCTTCTGTACAGGAGCCTTTAGAGTACAGCCAAGATTCACTCTGTAGCAGAGGTCTGACCATGTCCGCAGTATTCAAGAGTTGCAGCACTGAGGTTCCTGGGTCTGGATTTTTTCTGCTCCTGAAGACATCAAGACCCTTGGAGGTTAGCAATGAATAGTGATGACCCTGCACAACCTTCCCGAGAAACCTGAACATGCCCCTGGAGTTTGGAGTTGAAACTTTCATTCAGGGACTTTGGCTAAAACTTCTCATTTTAGGTTTTGTGACAGTTCACTCCATACGCATGCCTAGATTTAAAACGAGTAGGATGAGCATCTATCTCACCCGCTAGTGATGTCTAACGAAGATAACAGTCTGCCCTCCATAAAAATAATGATAACTGTAATTTCATAGCACATCCCTTCTCTGGATTGTCCAGACTTCTTTTGAATGTTTCTTTTCCTCCTGTGTGGAGTAGAGGTGGTTTGGTTTGGATTATAAATATAATACACTTTGTGCCAATGTATGTCCTAAGCATGACATATGTTGGTACTCCACAGATGGGTTTCTGGTTCTGTATTTACTATGCTGCTTTATGTAACTGTGCCTATTTCTCTGAGCAGTGTGAAATCACCTTCTTCTCCTCCCATCCTCCTCTTTTTTCTTGTTCCTTTAGGTAGGGATTGAATTGGAAAGGGAAAAAAGAAATAACACATTTGGCATTCTTTTTTAAAGCTTGGATAGTATCTTGGAAATGGGAAATTTAATCAAGTAAAGTATATGTTGAAAATACTTTAAGAGAGAAACACCAAGAAACACTCAGGAAATCTTGGAGAAGCCAGGCAGGGAAAGTTGGTCTGACTGGGAATGACACCGATTTTCTAGTGGGATTCACATAGAAGGTTTGTGAGATACAGTTGCAGGGCTACCCGAGTAAGAGTAGAGAAGACCAACGCAGAGCCCCAGCAGCACAAGTGTCATGATTTAGGAATTCCTGTAACAGATGTATGTATGTAAAATACACCGTGTTGACCAACCTTTTCACATCATGGGGACTCTGCTGAATCTGAGCGAAGGCTCACAGGAGAAGCTTGGCTAGTGGGGAGCATTTTCCCTGTATCATTGTGATGTACCTCCAGTTGTCCTCACCTCTGCCAGCACGATCCACTCCCTACTGCTAGCTTCCCCATTACAACAGCCAAAACGATCTTGTTAAGAAGACTAACACTGACACATTTTAAAAACCCAAGCCCAGATCTCACACGAGGAGGAAACCTGAGATTCTAGATCATTAGCTTGCATATTTTACTATTCCATCCCCTCTTCCAGTCCTCCTGCACTTGCCTCATGGAGACCAGTGACTTGTCATATCCTCAGCCAGGCCAGGCCCACACCAGCCCATCACCAGGATTCTGGACTTGGGCTTCCTCTTGCCTGGTGTGATCTTCCACCAGTGAGGACTCTCCTTCAGGCCATCCTGCTAGGCCAGCTTCCTGTTGAGAATGTCCTAGGCCTGGTTTGGAACTGTAATCCCTCTGCTGGTGAGAACACCCTATGTCTGGGTTCGGACTGTAATTCCTCTCCTGGTGAGAACACCCTCTACCTGGGTTGGGACTGTAATTCCTCTCCTGGTATGAACACCATATACCTGGGTTGGTACTGTAATCCTTCTCCTGGTGAGAACGCCTTATACCTGGGTTGGAACTGTAATCTCTCTACTGGTGAGAACACCCAATGTCTGGGTTGGGACTGTAATCGCTCTCTTCCTGTTTCTGATCTGCCTTCTTCCTGTTCACCTCTTCAGTAGATTTCCTTTTCAGTTATATCTTTTTCTTCTTATTGCTGTTCAATCTCCATGAGGATCCAGACTCCCCCATTTTGTATATTCCTGTGCCTCGGGCTTCCATCTGTCTCTGAACACATACCACTCCATGACATCTTTTAGTCAGAGCATCAACTTGGACTCACAGAAACATGCAAAAGAGCATTTACTCCATACACTAGTGTTATTACTTCTATTATTTTCATACTATTAGTGTCTAATGCACAGAGCACATGACTAACATTAGAATTCCTCACCTCCCTCAGTATTGTACAGATGTTGATACGTTTACAATAGCAATTCAAGAGCTGAGTAAATGTGTTCATAATGCCTCCATCCAGAGATAGCAACTCTAGATGCTTTGATCTGTCCTTTACTTGGCAGCTTACTTCTCTCTCTTCTTCCTATCCCCTCCATGTTAGTTATATCTACCCAACTATATACATCACAAATCATTTGCTTTCGCTACATATGAATGCATGATACATATTAGATGCATGTTACATACATACTATTTGTCTTAATTTCTTTTTTTCCTTTTCATGGATCAGTAGGCCTTTGATAGACTCATTATTTTATACCTATTTTTGGCAGTACTTGGGGTAGAACCCAGGCTATCATGTGTGTGAGACAAGTACTCTATAACTGAGTTTCAGTCGTAGTCCTCTTTAATAGCAATTTTTGAAAACATGATTTTTAAATACCTTGCAATAATTCCCGATATCCTGTGCTTGCTTGGCTCTTCTATTTTACAAATGTGTATGGTAGGTGGTCTCAGTGTCTTTTGCTTTATTTTTTTTTCAAGTAAATTTTATTAAATTATAAAAGTTTCCATTTCCGCCCCTCTTCCCAACACCCTCCCACTCCCCCCACTCCCTCTCCTCCTCCCTCTTCGTCCCTTAGGGCAGTCAGGGTTTCCTGCCCTGTGGGAAGTTCAAGTTCCTCCCCCCTCCCTCCAGGTCCAGGAAGGTGAGTGTCCAAACAGACTTGATCCCCAAAATCCAGTATATGCAGAGGAAACAGGTCCCAGTATCATAGTCAATGGCTTTTCAGAAAGACTTCAGGCCAGCCACATTCAGAGAATCCGGCCAAATTCCGAGAATCTCGTTAGATCACTTCCTCATTCAGTCCCAGTCCAACTGGCTTTGGTAAACTCTCATTAGATCCGTTCCATTGTATCAGTAGGTGATAGCATCCCTCGCAGTACTGATTTCGTTTTTCATATTCTTCCTCCTTCTGTTCCTCATTTGGACCTCGGGGGGCTCAGTCCGGTGCTCCAATGTGGGTCTCCGACTGTATCGCCGTCCGTCGCCAGATGAAGGATCTATGGTGATAAGCAAAATATACATCAGTATGGTTATGGGCCACGGCCGATTCAGGCACCCTCTCCTCTGTCCAGAGAACAATCTGGGGGATCTCTCCTTGGACCTGGGATCCCATATATAATCAAGTCTCCTGTAAACCCTAAAATGACTCCCTTAGTTGAAATATATTCTTCCCTGATCCCATATTCATCCTTCCTCCCTCCCCCCCCATTCCAGGCCACCGAGCTTTCCCCATTCCTCCCCTACTCCCTTCTCTCTAACCCTCTCCCCTTCCATCAACCCTCCCACCCCCCATGCACCCGAGGTTACCTGGGACTCTTGTCTATTTCCTACCTCCTGGTGGATAGGTAAATAATCTTCATCAGGTTCATCTTCTTATTTAGCTTCTCTAGGATCACGAATAATAGGCTCAAAGACCTTTAATTATGGTTAGAATCCACTAATGAGTGAATACATACCGTGTTCCTCTTTTTGGGTCTGGCTTACCTCACTCAGTAAAGCGTTTTCTATTTCCATCCATTTGCATGCAAAATTCAAGATGTCATTGTTTTTTACCGCTGAGTAAAACTCTAATGTATATATGTTCCACACCTTATTTAACCCTTCTTCTATTGAGGGGCACCTAGGTTGTTTCCAGGTTCTGGCTATTACAAATAGTGCTGCTATGAACATAGTAGAACAAATGCTTTTGTAGTATGTTAGGGAATCTTTAGGGTATATTCCCAAGAGTGGAATTGCTGGGTCCTGAGGGAGGTTGACTCCCAGTTTCCTGAGAAACCGCCACACTGATTTCCACAGTGGCTGCACGAGTTTGCATTCCCACCAACAATGGATGAGTGTTCCCCTCACCCCACATCCTCTCCAGCATAGGCTATCGTTGGTGTTTTTGACTTTAGCTATTCTGACAGGTGTAAGATGGTATCTCAAAGTTGTTTTGATTTGCATTTCCCTGATCGCTAAGGAGGTTGAGCATGACCTTAAGTGTCTTCTGGCCATTCGAAGTTCATCTGTTGTGAATTCTCTGTTAAGTTCAGTACCCCATTTTTTAATTGGGTTAATTAGAGATTTAGTGCCTAGTTTCTTGAGTTCTTTGTATATTTTGGAGATCAGACCTTTGTCTGATGAGGGGTTGGTGAAGATCTTCTCCCAGTCAGAAGGCAGCCTTTTTGTCCTACTGACAGTGTCCTTTGCTTTACAGAAGCTTCTCAGCTTCAGTAGATCCCATTTATTCATTGTTTCTCTTATTGTCTGTGCTGCTGGGGTCCTACTTAGGAAGAGGCCTCCTGTGCCTATATCTTGTAGACTACTTCCCACTTTCTCTTCTATCAGGTTCAAAGTGGACGGATTAATGTTGATGTCTTTAATCCATTTGGACTTGATTTTTGTGCATGGTGATAGATATGGATCTACTTTCATTTTTTTACAGGTTGACATCCAGTTACGCCAGCACCATTTGTTAAAGATGCTTTCCTTCTTCCATTGTATACTTTTAGCTCCCTTGTCGAAAATTAGGTGTTCATAAGTTTGTGGGTTAATATCTGGGTCTTCTATTCGATTCCATAGGTCGACTTCTCTGTTCTTATGCCAATACCAAGCTGTTTTCAATACTGTAGCTCTATAATAGAGTTTGAAGTCAGGGATGGTAATGCCTCCAGAAGTTCTTTTATTGTATAAGATTGTTTTAGCAATCCTGGGTTTTTTGTTTTTCCATATAAACTTGATTATTGTTCTCTCAAGGTCTGTGAAGAAGTTTGATGGGATTTTGATGGGGATTGCATTGAATCTATAGATTGCTTTTGGTAGAATTGCCATTTTTACTATGTTGATTCTCCCAATCCAAGAGCAGGGGAGGTCTTTCCATTTTCTGGTATCCTCCTCAATTTCTTTCTTCAAAGACTTAAAGTTTTTGTCAAATAGGTCTTTCACTTCCTTGGTTAGAGTAACCCCAAGATATTTTATGCTATTTGTGGCTATCATGAAAGGTGATGTTTCTCTGATTTCCCTCTCTGCTTCTTTATCCTTTGTGTATAGGAGGGCCACTGATTTTTTGGAGTTGATCTTGTATCCTGCCACGTTACTAAAGGTGTTTATCAGCTGTAGGAGTTCTTTGGTAGAGTTTTTGGGGTCACTTATGTAAACTATCATATCGTCAGCAAATAACGAAAGTTTGACTTCATCCTTTCCAATACGAATCCCCTTGATCTCCTTATGTTGTCTTATTTCTATTGCTAGAACTTCAAGCACTATATTGAAGAGGTATGGAGAGAGTGGACAGCCTTGTCGCGTTCCTGATTTTAGTGGAAAGGCTTTGAGTTTCTCTCCATTCAGTTTGATGTTAGCTGTCGGCTTGCTGTATATTGCTTTTATTATATTTAGGTATGATCCTTGTATCCCCAGTCTCTCCAACACCTTTATCATAAATGGGTGTTGAATTTTGTCAAATGCTTTTTCAGCATCTAGTGAGATGATCATATGGTTTTTTTCTTTCAGTTTATTTATATGATGGATTACATTGATAGATTTGCGTATGTTGAACCAGCCCTGCATCTCTGGAATGAAGCCGACTTGATCATAATGGATAATTTTTCTAATGTGCTCTTGGATACGGTTTGCCAGTATTTTATTGAGAATTTTCGCGTCGATGTTCATGAGTGAGATTGGCCTGTAATTCTCTTTCTTGGTTGTGTCTTTGTGTGGTTTTGGTATTAGGGTAACTGTAGCTTCATAAAAGGAGTTAGGCAATGACTCTTCTGTTTCTATATTGTGGAATACGTTAAGGAGTATAGGTATTAGCTCTTCCTGGAAGTTCTGGTAGAATTCTGCATTGAAACCATCTGGTCCTGGGCTTTTTTTGGTAGGGAGATTTTTGATAACAGCTTCTAATTCTTCGCGACTAACAGGACTATTTAGATTGTTCACCTGTTCTTGGTTCAACTTTGGTATATGGTACTTATCTAAAAAAATGTCCATTTCTTTTACATTTTCCAACTTTGTGGCATATAAGCTTTCGTAGTAAGATCTAATGATTCTCTGAATTTCCTCTGTTTCTGTGGTTATGTCCCCCTTTTCATTTCTGATCCTATTAATTTGCATGTTCTCTCTCTGCCGTTTGATTAGTTTGGCTAAGGGTTTGTCAATCTTGTTGATTTTCTCCAAGAACCAGCTTTTTGCTTCATTGATTCTTTGGATTGTTTTCTCTGTTTCTATTTTGTTGATTTCAGCCCTCAGTTTGATTATTTCCAGTCTTCTACTCCTCCTGGGTGAATCAGCTTCTTTTTTTTCTAGAGCTTTCAAGTGTGCTGTTAAGTCTCCAATGTGTGCTTTCTCTGTTTTCTTTATTTGGGCACCTATTGCTATGAACTTTCCTCTTAGTACTGCTTTCATAGTGTCCCATAGGTTTGAGTATGTTGTGTCTTTGTTATCATTAAATTCAAGGAAGTCTTTAATTTCTTTCTTAATTTCGTCCTTGACCCAGGGGTGATTTAGTAGTTGACTGTTCAACTTCCATGAGTTTGTTGACTTCCTGGGGTTAGCATTGTTGTTGAATTCTAATTTTAATCCATGGTGATCTGACAAGACACAGGTGGTTACTAATATTTTTTTGTATCTGTGGAAGTTTGCTTTGTTACCGAGTATGTGGTCAATCTTCGAGAAGGTTCCATGAACTGCAGAGAAGAAGGTATATTCTTTCCTATTTGGGTGGAGTGTTCTATAGATGTCTGTTAAGTCCATTTGATTCAATACCTCCAATAAATCTCTTAATTCTCTGTTTGGTTTCTGTCTGATTGACCTGTCCATTGGTGAGAGAGGAGTGTTGAAGTCTCCTACTATTAGCGTGTGTGGTTTGATGACTGCCTTGAGTTCTAGAAGAGTTTCTTTTACATAACTGGGTGCCTTTATATTAGGGGCATAGATATTCAGGATTGAGACTTCTTCCTGATGAGTTGTTCCTGTTATGAGTATGAAATGTCCATCTCCATCTCTTCTGATTGATTTTAGTTTGAAGTCGATTTTGTTAGATATTAGAATGGCCACACCCGCTTGTTTCTTAGGTCCATTTGCTTGGAAAACCTTTTCCCAACCCTTTACTCTGAGTAGGTGTCTGTCTTTGTGGTTGAGGTGTGTTTCTTGTAAACAGCAGAATGTTGGATCCTGTTTTCGTATCCAATCTCTAAGTCTGTGCCTCTTTATAGGTGAATTGAGTCCATTGATATTAAGAGATATTAATGACCAGTGGTTGTTGACTCGAGTCATTTTTTTGGGGGGGTAGTAGAGTGTATGTGTTTTCCTTCTTTGAGTTGTGCTAGTGAAGGGTCGCTAGATGTCTGAGTTATTGTTGTCAGTGTTGGCAATGTTGGATTCCTTGGGATGTAATTTTCCTTCTAATATTCTCTGTAAGGCTGGATTAGTAGTTACGTATTGTTTAAATTTGTTTTCATCCTGGAATATTTTGTTTTCTCCGTTGATAGTGAATGAAAGCTTGGCTGGGTATATTAATCTGGGCTTGCATCCATGGTCCCTTAGTTTCTGCAGTACCTCTATCCAGGACCTTCTGGCTTTCATGGTTTCTATAGAGAAGTCTGGTGTAAGTCTGATAGGTTTACCTTTATAGGTTACTTGACCTTTTTCCTTTGCAGCTCTTAATATCCTTTCTTTAATCTGAATGCTTTGTGTTTTGATTATTATATGGCGAGGGGATGTTTTTTTCTGATCCAGTCTATTCGGTGTTCTGTATGCTTCTTGCACCTTCATAGGAATATCACTCTTTAGGATGGGAAAGTTTTCTTCTATAATTTTGTTGAATATATTTTCTGGACCTTTGGTCTGCAATTCTTCTCCTTCTTCTACTCCTATTATTCTTAGATTTGGTTTTTTTATTATGTCCCATATTTCCTGAATGTTTTGTGATGAGAATTTGTTGGATTTGCTGTTTTCTTTGGTCAGGGCATTTATTTTCTCTATGGTGTCTTTATAATCTGAGATTCGTTCTTCTATCTCTTGTATTCTATTGGTTATGCTTGTTCCTGAAGTCTCTGTTTGTTTACCTAGATTTTCCATATCCAGCCGGTCCTCGGTTTGTGTTTTCTTCACTGCCTCCATTTCAGTTTTCAATTCTTGAACTGATTCCATTACCTGTTTGATTGTTTTTTCTTGGTTTCCCAGGGTATCATTTACGAATTTACTTATTTCTTCAAACTTTTTGTTATATTTGTCTTCCATTTCTTTACTCATTTCTTCCATCTTTTTGTTATATTTCTCTTCTATTTCTTTAAGTGAGTTATTCATACCCTGTTTAAGAGACTCTATTGCTTTCATAATGACACTGTTTTCCACTTCTTCCGGTATAGAGTGTTCAAGTCCTTCTGTCATAAGATCGCTGGGATCTGGTGTTTTCGTGTTGTTTTTCAGATTGTGGGAGGAATTCTTGCCTTGGCGCCTGCCCATTTCTTCCTTCAGATGCTCTCCAATGGCTCTTCCCTCCACTGGGTCTTTTGCTACTGGATTAGTGCCCCTTGCTATCCAGGAATCACTTTGCCTGCAGCCTTAGCTTGCTGCAGGCAGGCTATTAGAACAAAAGGATTTCCGTCCCTTTGCACTCACCGCCTGTATGTCCCGCGGTGCCCACCCCGGCTGAGAAGGAGGAATTTAAGCCCCGAAAAAAGGAGAGGGGAGGGTATGGGTTCCAGGCAGAAAGCTGGGATGGCGTAGCAGGAGAGAGGGATTAGCTGGGGGAAGCTGCCCCTTTGGAGTAGTCAGGGAGATAATGGTGGCGGGAATACTGTGTGTTCCCTAACCGGCCTTGTGTGGCGGTCAGGAACAATACACTTACCCCTCCACAGGATCTGAGCCCCTCGCTGGTCAGAGGTGCCCCTGCCTGCAGTCTTGGCTTGCTGCAGGCCGGCTATCAGAACAAAGGGACTCCAGTCCCTTTGCACTCACCTCCTGACCTGGCCCACGGTGCCCACCCCAGCTGAGATGGAGGAATTTAAGCCCCGAAAAAAGGAGAGGGGAGGGTATGGGTTCCAGGCAGAAAGCTGGGATGGCGTAGCCGTGTCTTTTGCTTTAATGAATGAACATCTTGTTTCTTTGTACATCTTGGCAAAAACTTGATTATATTTTTGACTTGCGTTGCAGAAATGAGAACACTAATACAAAGGATACAATCTTTTACACCTGCTTTGGTAAGCTTGTGATACTATCTTCTGGAATGGCTTGCTCTGAAGCACTGTGTGACATTACCCAGTCCACTCTACTTGTGTTCATGCTAAGTGTCAATGTTTTCTAAAGGTCTTAACCAGTTTTTGATTAAGCAGTTTATTTGTTTTATACACTTATTAGCTTATGATATTCTATGAAGCCCCTTTGTCTAATTTTACCCAATATTCACTTGGTATAACTATGAAACATTTCAATCAACATTACAGCTAATGTTTCATCTTTTGCTCCCTCTGTATCTGATGCTATATCTTGTAGTTCTTAAGCCAGTTGACTTTGTTTTGAAATACTACAAGTAAATCTCTGTTGCTTTATCAGCTCAACACAGTTGGTATTGATCTCCACAAGGAAGGCTATCTGGACGTGGACAATTCATGTGGTACTGCTGTGTTTTCTCTCTTTGGATGCTGGGCTTTTATTGCATCTATGATTATTTATTATCACTTTATAAAGTTTGACACATTTATTTTCTGTGCTCTAGATTCAGTTAGGCCTTTGAATGTTGCTCCGGGTAGAATCTGAACATGAAAAACCAATGGGAAGGGTGTGCTGGCACAGATAGAGGAAGATCTGCCCTTGGGCAGCCCAGTGGGGTGATGCTTGCAGAATGCCCTGAAGCTCTGGAAGGGAGGAGCTCAAGGGCACCTGAGGAGGAGAAAATAGGCAAGACCCTGACTTGACCCATGCTGCTTCGTGTGTTGAAGCAGCAACTGTATCCCATTACCATGTACCACTCACTCACTTCACTGATTTGTAAGAAAAAGCTACCAGGGCATTTGCCCAGTGGACACAGCCATATTATATACCAAAATAGGAAAGTTGGTATTTGGTCCTACAGCCCATGAATGTTTAGACAGAACTGAATATTTGCTCCTTGAGTCTCATTTCCTGCAGACAGCCTGTTGTATTATTCTTGGTCCCTGCCTGCTCAGATTTATCAGCTAGGTCTGACTTATAGGTTTTTACATTCGTTGACTTGTAGAATTTAGCAATTATGCTGGGTTTCCAAGTCTTCTTTTTCTATCCAATTGCTCCATTGCCATGGCAGCCTGCTTGCTTCATAGCTCTTAATCTGAAAACCGTGGGTCTCAGCTGCCAGAATGACCCTTGCTTCTCACGGCAGCTTCTGTTTGTTCATTTGGGGCTGTGTTTGCTGTCCGCTGCTGTTTAACAGTTCCCTCCACAGTGATTGCTGCAATAAGGAACTCATTATCCTTCACAGATCCTGCAGGCCAGGTGTCTTTCCAAGGGTTGGCTTGGTGGCCTCTGCTTAGCAGCTTCCCACAAGCTGCTGAAAAAGTCTGCGGTGTCCTCTGAATGCACGGGTTGGGGAGGGTCTTCTGCTAAGCCATATAAATGCTGACTGAATCCCCTTCCTTATACATTGCTGAGGAGATCCTCCAGACAACTGTTGGTGAGAGACTTCACTCAGTTTCTATTCAGCATGAGCCTCTGGATAGAGCAGTTCACAGCCAGGCACGTTACCTTCTCTCTGAGCAAACCAGTAAGAGACAGCACCAAACCCAGCAAGATAGCAAGAGAAGGCAGGTGAGATGGAACCCAGAGTCTTCCATGATGTCACCTCGGAAGTATTATCAGTCTCTTTGCTACACTTCATAATAAATATGTTGTTTCCAGCCCCCAAGTTTGTAGTAAGCTGCTTGCAATAGGGAAGTTGTTCCACACAGTTCCCTGCTAGGAACTCATACTTTTCCTTGTTTGGCTTCTTATGTCTACAGTGGATGTCAGGACTGACCTAAGCTCTGTTCTCTCTCAGTTCAGGCTTCCTGAGGGAGGTGACCAATTTTTCTACAGAGAGCAGAACATGGGTTGAGTGGTGATCTGGGGATGTGGATGAGGAGCCTGATTTGCCAACATTCCACAGGCTCCCTTCCTGATCCCACACTAGCGTCTGTTCTTTGCATTACTTGGTTCTGTGTTTGGTGTTTCTCCTGGGCCAACCCTGGTGAGAGCCATCTCATGTTCGTGTGGAGGGCTCTACACTTTTGATTTCGTCTCCTCCAGTTTCTCCACAAAAGGAAATCTGCTCAGCCTTTTTCCCCCCACTGAAGTTCACAAAATACTTGGTCTGTTAACAGTACATTTTTCGACATTGTTATAGTTTCGATTGCTAAGAACAAACAGTTCTATTTTTTCTAAGGTCTATTGGAACCTCGAAAAAGAAGGCTGGCCAGTGTCAGCTGAGGACTCCACAGGAGCTCAGCCCACAGCTTGGCCTGGACTTTACCTTTCTTTCTCATTATTATTATTATTATTATTATTATTATTATTATTATTATTATTATGTTTTTTTCAAGACAGGGTTTCTCTGTGTAGCTTTGGTGTCTGTCCTGGAACTAGCTCTTGTAGACCAGGCTGACCTCGAACTCACAGAGATCCGCCTGCCTCTGCCTCCTGAGTGCTGGGTTTAAAGGTGTGTGCCACCACCGCCTGGCATTTCTTTTAATTCATTTTGCATACCAACCACAATTCCCCCTCCCACCCCTTTTTCTGCTCTACCTTCTATTCACTTCTTCCATGGGAGGCCTTACCCTTTGGAAGAACTAAACCACCCTTCCCCTCTCCCCCCAGAATCAAGGCTGAACAAGGTATCCCACCATAGCAAATGGTTTCCAAAAAGCCAGTTTATGCACCAGGAATAAATCCTGGATTCACCACCAGGGGCTCTTCAAACAGATCCGGCTACACAACTGTCACCCACATGCAGAGTTCCTAGTTCCATCCCATCCAGGCTCCATAGCTGTCGGTATAGAGTTCATGAGTTCCCACGAACTTGGTTCGGCTATCTCTGTAGGTTTCCCTGTCATGATCTTGAACCCCCTTGCTTATATAACCCCTCTTCCCTCTCTTTGACTGGACTCCTAGAGCTCATCCTGGTGCTTGGCTGAAGATCTCTGCATCTATTTCTATCAGTTACTGGATGAAGGCTCTCTGATTACAGGGGAAGAGTATTTCAGGCACCCCCTCTGCTATTGATAGGGTCTTAGCTGGGGTCATCCTTGTGGATTCCTAGGAATTTCCCTAGAACCAGATTTCTCCCTAATCCCATAATAGCTCCCTCTATCAAGATATGTCTTTCGTTGATTTCCCACACTGTCCTTTCCCCAGCTCGACCATCCAGTTCCCTCATGTTCTCATTCCCCATTCCCTCCCCTTTTCTGCTCCCCCTGCCAGTCTACCCAGGAGATCTCATCTATTTTCTCTTCCCAGGGTGATCCATGTGACCCTCTGAGGGGTCTCTTTGTTACCTAGCTTCTGTAACTGTGGGCTATTATCTGGTTATCCTTTGTTTTATATCTAGTATCTATCCATTTATGAATGAGTAGATACCATGTTTGTCTTTCTCAATCTGGGTTACCTCACTCAGATTATTTTTTTCTAATTTCATTCATTTGCCTGCAAATTTCATGATGTCATTGTTTTTCACAGCTGAATAATATTCCATTATATAAATGTGCCACATTTTTTAAATTCATTCTTCAAATGGAGGGCATCTAGGTTGTTCCAGGTTCTGGTTATTACAAATAATGCCACTATGTACATATGATTCAGTTTCCTTTTGGTTTATGCCAAGACTGGTATCACTGGGTCTTGAGGTAGATTAATTTCCAATTTTCTGAGAAGTCGCTGAACTGATATCCAAAGTAGCACCAATAGCACAAACACTGAGAGCAACAATCAATAAAAGGGACCTCCTGAAACTGAAAAGCTTCTGTAAGACTAAGGACAGGTAATTAAGACAGTGTCAGCTTACAGAATGGGGAAAAATCTTCTTCAACCCCACATCTGACAGAGGACTGATATCCAAAATATATAAAGAACTCAAGAAACTAGAAATCAAAATATTAAATAATCCAATTAAAAATGGGGTACAAATCTAAATAGAGAATTTTCAGCAGAAGAAACTCAAGTGGCTGAAAGACATTTAAGGCATCAGGGAAATGTAAATCATAACTATTCTGACATATTATCTTACACATATCATAATGGCTAAGATCAAAACACAGAGGACAACTTATATTAGAGAGGATGTGGAGTAAGGGGAACACTCCTCTACTGATGGTAGGAGTGCAAACTTATACAGGGGTAACTCTAACCAAACAAGTGGAAGACCTGCATGACCATAACTTTAAGTCTTTACAGAAAGAAATTGAAGAAGACATCAGAAAATGGAAAGATCTCCCATGCTCTTGAATAGGTAGGATAAATGTATTAAAAATGAATCTTACCAAAAGTAATCTACAGATTCCATGCAATCCCCAACAAAATCCCAACACAATTGATGGTCATGTGAGGTTTTTTTTTCAGTTTATTTACATGGTGGATTACAATGACAGAGTTTTGAATGTTGACTCATACCTGCATTTCTGGGATGAAGCCTACTTGATCATAGTAGAAGATTGTTTTGATTGTTCTTGGATTCAGTTTGCCATTATTTTATTGAGTATTTTTGCAACGATGTTCATGAGAGAGATTGGTCTGTAACTCATTCTTTGTTGCATCTTTGTGTGGTTTGGGTATCAGTGTAACTGTAGCATCATAAAAGAAGTTTGGCAATGTTCCTTCTGTTTCTATTTTGTGGATAAATTTGAGAAATATTGGCATTAGCCCTTCTTTGAAATTCTGTGCTGAAACCATCTGGCCTGGGCTTGTTTTTGGTTGGGAGACTTTTGATGATTGTTTCTATTTCTTAGCAGTTATAGGTCTATTTAATTTGCTTATTTGGTCTTGATTTAATTTTAGTAAGTGATAGTTATCCAAAAAGTTGTCCATTTTCTTTGTTTTCCAATTTTGGGGAGTATAGGTTTTCAAAATATGACTTAATGATGCTCTGGATTTCCTCTGTGTCTGTTGTTATGTCCTCCTTTCCATTTTTGATTTTGTAAATTTGGATATTCTTTCTCTGTCTTGGTTAGTTTGGTTAGTTTGTATAAAGGTTTGTCTATTTCATCGATTTTCTGGAAGAACCAACTGTCTCATTGATTCTTTGTAATTTTTTGTTTGCTTCTATTTTGTTGATTTCAGCTCTCAATTTGATTATTTCCTGCCTTCTAGTCCTACTGGGAGAGTTTTCTTCTTTTTTTTCCTAGAGTTTTCAAATGCTCTGTTAACTCATTAGTGTGGAATTTTTCCAGCTTCTTTATATAGGAATTTACTGCTCTGAACTTTCCTCTTAACACTGCTTTCATTGTGTCCCATAAATTTGGGTATGTTGTGTGGTCATTTTCATTGAATTTTAGAAAGTCTTTAATTTCTTTCTTTCTTTCTTCCTTGACTCATTTATGATTCAGGTGAGCTTTGTTTAATTTCCTTGTGTTTGTGGCTTTCTGAAATTAGTGTTGTTGTTGAACTCTAATTTTAAGCCATGGTAATCCGATAAGATACATGGGGTTATTCCAATTTTTTTTGTATCTATTGAGGTTTGCGTTGTTACCTAGTATGTGTTAGTTTTTGAGAAGGTTCCATGAGGTGCTGAGAAGAATCTATATTCTTTTATGTTTGGATGGAATATTCTATAGATGTCTGTTATGTCCATATGAGTCATAACATCTGTTAGTTCCCTTATTTATCGTTAATTTTCTGTCTGACAGACCTGTCCATGGTGAGAGTGGGGTGTTGAAGTCTCTTGCTATTAGTGTGTAGGGTTTGAGGTGTGATTTAAGCTTTAGGCATGTTTCTTTAATATATGATGGTGCCCATGTATTTGGGGCATAGAAGTTCAGTACTGAGATTTCCTCTTGATGAATTTTTTTCTGTGACTGATATGAAATATCCTTCTTTGTCTCTTTTGATTAATTTTACTTTGAAGTCTGTTTTGTTAGATATTAGGATAGCTACATCAGCTTGTTTCTTAGGTCCATTTGATTGGAAATTTTTCCCAACCCTTTACTTTGAGGTGATGTCTGTCTTTGAGATTGAAGTATGCTTCTTGTATGCAGCAGAAGGATAGATTCTGTTTCCATATCCAATCTGTTAACCTGTGTTTTTTTATAGGTGAGTTGAGTCCATTTATATTAAAGGATATTAATAAACAATGATTGCTATCTCTTGTTATTTTAGTTTTCATTGTTGATGATGTTATTGTATGCATGCTTTCCCCTTCTTTGGGATTTGCTGCTGTGAGATAATCAATTTTCTGTGTTTTTGTGGATGTAGCCAACTTTCTTGGGTTGGAGTTTTTCTTCTAGTACTTTGTATAGAACTGGGTTTGGGGCTAGGTATTGGTTAAATCTGGTTCTGTGATGGAATATCTTGTTTTGTCCTTCTATGGTGATTGAAAGTTTTGCTGGGTATAATAGTCTGGGCTGGCATCCATGGTCTCCTAATGTCTGCATAATGCTTGATCAGGACCTTCTGGCCATCATTGTTTCTGTTGAGAAGTCAGGTATAATTTTTGGTAGGTCTGCCTTTATATGTTTGTTGGCTTTTTTCCTTTGCAACTCTTAATATTCTTTCTTTGTTCTGTATATTTAGTGTTTTGATTATTATGTGGCAAGGGGACTTTTTTTTTTTGATCCAGTCTATTTGGTGTTCTGTAAGCTTCTTGTATCTTCATATGCATATCTTTCATTAGGTTGGGAAAGTTTTCTTCTATAATTTTGGTGAGATATTTTCTGTGCTTTTGAGTTGGGCTTCTTCTCCTTCTATCCCTATTATTCTTAGGTTTGGTCTTTCCTTGGTATCCCATATTTCCTGGATATTTTGTGTTAAGCTTTTGTTATATTTAATGTTTTCTTTGACCTATGAGTCTATTTCCTCTATTGTATCTTCAGTGCTTGAGATTCTTTCTTTCATCTCTTGTATTCTGCTATCTATGCTTGCATTTGTGGCTCCTGATTATTTTCTCATAATTTCCCTTTCTATAATTCCCTCAGTTTGTGCTTTTTATTGTCTCTATTTTAATTTTCATGTTTTGTATTGTTTCTTTCATCTGTTTGATTGCTTTTTCTTGGTTTCTTTTAAGTGATTTCCTGTTTTCTTCCAATTTTCTGTTTGTCTTTCCTCTATTTCTTTGAGGGAATTTTTCATTTTCTCTTAAAGGGCTCAAATATTCTCCTAAGGTTATTCTTTAGGTCATTTTCTTTTGCTTCATCTTTATTTGGCTATTCAAGTCTTGCTGGTGTAAGGCCACTAGTTTTTGTTGGTGTCATATTGCGTTTTGTGGTGTTGAGTGTGTTCTTACCTTGTCTACCCATCTTTTCCTCTGGTGTAGTTGGGGCTATATGTGACTCTGGTAATGAATCTTCCAGGTGCCAGTGAATACAAGGCTCAGATGGTTTCTCCTTGTAGTACAGTCAGGGTCATAGTTCCAATCACTCTGGAGGTCACTCAGTGCCCCCTGTTGTTGTTTCCTGATACCAGGGCATTCACTCAGGCCTGTTTCCAGAGAGGTTGCTTGCTTGGGGCTGCTTCCACTGAGGTACCTGCCTTGGGCCTTCTCTGGCAGAGGTCACTGGCTCAGTCCTGCTACCTCAGAGGTCGCTGATTTACACCAAATCTTGCAGAAGTCTTTGGTTTGGACCTGCTCCCTCGGCAGTGGCTCCCTTGTACCTGCTCTTGTGGGAGTCATTGCCTCTGGCCTGCTCCAGCAGAGATTGCTGACTTGGCCTTTTTGTTTTTAAATCAAATAAAATATTACTCTGCTACCTAATGTTGATCAAATACATTTGTAAACACACATACTTCAGGTAAAATTGACAGGAAAGGACAGAATTTTTATAGTTCTGTTTATGCTCTTTTGCTACTTCCTCCTTTTTAGAACAGGGGTTCTCAACCCTTCTAAAGCTGTGACCCTTTAATACAGCTCCTCTTGTACATTCAATTATCTTCATTGCTACTTCAAAACTGTTGTTTTACTGCTGTTATGAATTGTAATGTTAAGTAGCTGACATGGAGGATATCTGATATGTGACCCCCCTCTAGAGGGTCCCTACCCACAGGTTGAGAACCTGTGCCTTAGAGGAAGGAAGACTGATAAAACTCTACCCTCTTCTGTCTTCTTTCTACTCTTACCTAGTCCTTCTTTCTAAGCTCAAGGGGCGATCTCTTAGAACAGGTGACTTGAGACTGCTGCTAACTCCAAGATCCTCAGCAACTCTAGCACGTGTGACCTCAGTGCTAAGTGTGACCAATGACTCAGCCACAGTGGGACTTTAGCATGGCCCCACAACTTCTGAGTTCTTCGAAAGACAGTACCTTTTCGAGGCAGTTAGAAAGAGAGTTTACTAGAAGGAAACTACATATATTTCTGAACTCCAGGGTATAATTCTACTCAAATGTCCTAAAAGCCTGCAGATCCCAGGTACCACCACCTTCCTGTCTCAGACATTCTGCTTGCTATGTGTTTGCTTTTTGGAACACTTGCCTATGCTTTTCCTCAGCAGACTTCCTGTGAGTGCTTTTGGAGGAGGTGGTTAAAATGGCTGCCCCACAAAGACCCACATCCTCTCACTTCAAGTGCACAGAGTAGGACTCCTTGGAGAAAACTTCTCTTTGTTATAGCTTGCGTCAGGCAACTCGTCTTCTGTTTCTTCACCATGATCTTGAGGGTGACTTCAAACATGGCTTTAGTGACTCAAAGTCCCAAAGAGAAGGCAAGCAGCAGTCTGGAGACTTGCCAGAAGCCTCCAAGGGTTGTTTCTCCCCTGAGAGACCAGTTTGGCTTGTGGTTAATAACACGGACTTAGGTCAGACAAGCTTTGCTTTGCTCCTAATCCTGGGGTCAATATGTATTCTGAGAACCAATTCTCCCCACACTGATTGCAGTCATAAGCCCCACCTCTTGTATTGCAGGGAGTCTGCAATGAGAAAATGTCTGATACATCTCATACGGCCAACAACTAGTGTCCACTATTAATTACAACTGCTAACATGCCATTCTGCAAAGGTTTAGGAAGAGAGGAACACGCATCTTACCACCCTAAGCAAACAGTGCAGGGGATCTGATGCAAACTTCCAGGCAGCTTGATGTTACATCATATTTCAAGTGCCTTGACATTGTATCATAGCCCAGACACCTCTATATTGTATTATTAGTAAAAATTAAGAACAGATTTTCTCTCTGTCATGCTTAGCTGAAGAAATGGATGTAAGTAACACTGCCCAAAGAGTTTAGCTTTCTCTGTCACATGTGTAACTTCTGGTAATTTTCAGAGCAGAGTAGTGGGTGGTTTGAACCCCACAGAACTGGCAGTCTCTTCCTGAACAGACCTTGTTCTCGGGGTTGCCTTACTCTTGTTGAGAGGTCAGTTTTACTGGTGAATGTTCTACCCTGTGCACACTTTGAATACTCTCCTTGAAGACCTACGGCATGGCATTACTTCAAAACAATTCATTGACTTCCGTAAAGAAGACTTATGTTTTCGTATTAAAATATTTCATTTTTTTTTTGCATTTTTTCTCATAGTCATGTTAAAACTGTGGGTGATAGCCAACATTAAATTGATTCTTAGTTGGAGAATATGTAAAATGATAAATACTGAAATTCTATATTATCAAGATGCCAACTGTATGGTGTAGGTTAACGTGTAAAGTAGAACTAGCCAAACAATGTGCATGGGTCCCTTTATACACGTGTGAGCGCTGTGCCACATGAGACTGGGGTGGAGCAACGCTCCGGGCACTAACTGTGTAATTTTCTCTTAAGTTACGCGGACATTTTGATTGAAAGGGAAGTCTTGATGCAGAAGTACATTCATCTGGTTCAGATTGTGGAGACAGAAAAGATTGCTGCTAACCAACTCCGGCACCAGCTTGAAGATCAAGACACCGAAATTGAAAGGCTTAAATCAGAGGTATTTCCCAGCTGAAGATTCTGTCGCATTGTTTCTTGTCTTCTGTCACTTCCTCATGCTTATCTGTCTGATATTCAGGAGAAAAATTTAATCCCATGCTGAGTTTCTCTGCTATCAACAGATATATGGCTGGACTGCTGATCTAGACCTGAATCTATTGTCTGCTTCAGGGTTAGGTAAATGTGCATTTACCACCATGATAAACATGCTACCTTCTGTTGTTATTTGTGCCCCTAATGTTCTTTGTTAGCTAAGAAGCACACACACACACACACACACACACACACACACACACACACACCCTAGTCATCAGAAAGACTCTTGGAGTAACATCTGTGAGTCTGCCATGGGATAACTTAAAGTTCATAATGATAACTGAGGAAGGACCAGATAGGAATTCTGAACTGCTTTGTTTCTAGCTTTCCCAATGCACAATTCTGAAAAGCACATTTGGGATAAACAAGAAGGCATTGATTGACTATGGGGCATTTCTGGGTTTCCCTTGGCCCCTACTCTGTAAATGTGCACTTCTAGTGATGCTCAGCATAGTGTTACTGTTACGGGATGGAGGAGGTGATCTTTGGGTCCATAGCCATGGTGCTGGCTATGGTGTTGTACTTGGGTTTTCCTTCTGACTCTAGATCTCAGTCTATGCAGAGACCTTCCTAGACTGTTTTGTGGGTGTTCACAGCAAGTGAGCAGTAGCTGAAGGATGGAGGAGGAACGTAGAGACTAGTTTGTCCTCTTTATTCTAACCAGAGGTGCACTGGTGTCTCTTAGGTCTAACGGACATGGGTGTGGTATATGGTATATGCCAAAGGCAAGACTCCCTAGCTTTGACAACTCTCTTGCCATTTTTTCTTTGCAAACATTTCCTTTTCATTATCTTATACCTACGCGAGGTTCACTGGGACTCTTGTATAGGTTTCATCTCCTGCTCCCAGCCACACTGAGAATATGGTGCTCAGTGTATCCGGCTCAAGCATGGAGTTGAAAACTCTTCTATGGATGGTGACTTGCCGAGTGTCCTCACTGTATCATTAGACTCGCCAGCCTCCTCTGTGCAACCCTGATAGTTGATACAGTGAAAACAGCAGTGGAAAACTTAACAAACCTGTATTTGAAAAGGCTATATCAGGCACTGTAATTTAAAACACAATTATTGTGTTCTTCCTTTGTCCCGGTACTCCAGAGCAGATGCCTGTTTACTGAGAGAAGCAGGTTGGTATTTGCACCATGAGAGGAGCTCAGCACCAAGCAGGGCTCCCCAGGATTTACTTGTGTGTGTTTATCTGTCTTCGTCATGCATGCTCTGCTTTGGTCGGAATATAAATTGCAGGGAGAAGTTACCAGGGTTTTTTTTGTTTTTTTTTTTTTTGTTGTTGTTGTTGTTTGTAGTCTTTTGTGGCCGCTTAACAGGAATTATTTCCTTTTCCATTATCTTCCCATTTTCTCCTGGGAAATGGAGTGGGGTGCATTTACTTAATTTGGGGGACAAGATCCGAAGACAGGTCACCGGTGGTAGTGATGGGGGGGGCAATTGTAATCTTCCGACCTTTTCAGTTTTGACTTCTCAGAGATTCTGTTTAAACTCTTAGGCTTGTGTGAAGCCCAGCTGAGGCTGAACTAGCAAACCGTGGTGCTGTGAGCAGAGGTCACCCACTCTTAAATCCACTGCAGCTCACAGGGACTAGATGCATATGGAAAGACCCTGCTTATTACAGTCTCTGCTTCTTTGACATAGTCCTTTGCAGCTGGCTTTAACCAACCCCGAGACTTTTACGTTGCCATGGTAGCTACCATTTTCCCTGGGAGATGCATAAGGCTGGTGAGATAAGCACTTCAAAGGCCGCAGGCTGCTTACAAGGGCTTTAAGTTGAACGCTTCTGTTTTTAGAGAGCATAGGGCTTCATGGCATCTACCCTTTGGGCAGGGTACCGAGGAGACATTGGCCTGGTCTGTCAGGGCTAAGCTCTGGACTAGTATTTCTCCTAAGGCAGACCTCAAGTCACACTCTGTGGAGCACTTTCTGTCAACACTTGAAACCCCAGGCTTGGAGTAAGACTCATGTTTCCTGTCCTGGAGCACCAGCTAAGGAGAGGGCATAAGCAATGACTGTTTCTGCCATCTTTGTGGCTAGCGCTTCTGTAGCGTGGTTATATACCGCCATTTCCCGGATCCTGAACTGTGCCTGTCTGTCCTACAGATTGTTGCTCTTAATAAAACCAAAGAGCGGATGCGCCCTTACCACAGCCATCAAGAGGATGAGGATCCTGACATCAAGAAGATTAAAAAGGTAAGAGGTGGGGAGGCTTCTGGGAGCATGGTGACCAGTTGTCTACTCTGTGATGGTGACTTTGTTATTGTGTCCGTGAGCTGGGAACAGCCTTGTTGTTTCTGCTAATGCCTCCCAGACTGTCCCTTCATTGGAATCGACACTGGTCTGGAAAAATTCAGCCTGGGATTTTTTTCCAGTCCTAGAACTTCCCTTTTGGGTGCTGGGAAGAGGGCCGCAAACACACATTTACACAGCAGTGTCCTCTATTGGGTTAATGCAGCTCTGTTGAAACTCCTGATTTTGTCGCATTCATAGTTGGGAAGAAATTATAATTCTATATTAAATAGTTATTCCCTGCTAGCTATAAAAAACTTTAACCAAATATTTTTCAGAATTTGGAACAGATTCTTTGGGTTGAGTTGAATATTTTCAATTTTCAAGAAATAAAAAAGTAAAATAAAGCTATTGTTTTCCTAGCATTATAATTGTTTATTTGAGCCTGGTTTATGAAACTGTGTTTCAAGACTAATGCTATGCTTTTCTTTTAATAGCATGCAGTTGCATGTAAACAAGGATATTAATAATATCCAATTTTCATCCATACAGGAGGGGCAGATCTGCTAGTACATAAGTGGGGCAGCTATTGTTCATCAGGGAACATCTGCCAAACTGAAGAGAAAGATTTTACTTAACACAAATTTTAATTGAGTAGAGTTTTCTAAACCTATTTCTATTAAATAAAAGAATAATAAAAAGAAAAATGTACAGTTTTTAACCTTTGTGATTCTCCAGAGAAGCAATTTTAAAGCACCTATTTTTAACTCGTTAATAGATTTCAAAATTAACTTAATAATTCTTATGTCCTAAATCAAATAAATGTCTGTGGAAAGGCTGCTTACAAATGAACCTCTTATCTTCTCTAATCTTGGCAAAATGTAGCCTTTTAGCTTCAAGAGATCACAACTCAAAACTGCTTATAATTCACAAAAATGTTCTTTAGAATTCTCAAAATAGTATGCATAGAACTCTTTATATAATTCTACTTAAATCTGCTTAATTTCTATTGTTTGAGTGGATCAATCTTAACAGCCGTACGGAAACCGATGCTGTGGTGTCAAAATTAGAAAGCACATGGCAACAACTCAATGCATGGTAATTTATATCACCCGGATGATGGAAATATTGAAAAGGGATGATGAATAGATAAGGGTTGTATGAAGGGGATCAGGTAGGGGATTGAAGCTTATACGAATGTCTGAACCTGAAATATGCCTCCTGCTGAGTCTGCCATCTCTAAAGGGCCATAGCCTAATTACTTATCCAGTAATTTTTATATTTAAAAAGGACTTCTTAGTTTTAGGTCCATTCTGAGAAAACAGGATTGGAATTCAAGGTCTCCCTGTGGGTTCGCAGCATAGCCTTTGAGTGAAGGGTTAGGATATATGGCTGTTTTCCCAGGGTTTCAGTTACCTGGGCAGTTAAGAGTTGCTCAGTGTGTGCTGACCAGCCAAACCACACAGACTAGTGCACTTTTCTAGATTTGCCACTTTTCCTATCGTGCCCGGGAATTTCAGATCCATTTAAAAAACTATATGGTATTTCTATGAAGATTTTATATTAATTTACTCTTTTAAAAGTTATTAATCATTGCAAAGACTACTATATGTTTTGCCCAACAACGGATAAGCAGTTAAGGAAAGACTTACTAAAGGACGCTGGCTCTGCCTGCAGCTTTTCTAGCTATGTAGTTGATGGAACCTTGGATTGCTCACTTGTAGGAGTTATTAGATGAGCCAATTTCAACACTGACATTTTAGGCTTAAATAAGCAAAGCAAAACAAAATTCAGCATCAATAAAAAAAATCAAATCAGCTGGCTGAAATTGGGCGAAGTACCACTATTTAGATGTTTTGCCAATAATCAGCAAGCACATGAAAAGGTCACCAATCACTGGAGAAGAGACCAATCAATGCCACAACGAGACCGAACATCACACCCATTAGGCCAGCTACTGCAAACCAAAACAGGAAGAACATGACACATTTTGGCAGGGATATGGAGATATTGTGTACAATTGTGGGATCTGGATTGTAAAATGGTAAATAGACCTTGATGAAATTCAATACCTCATTTTCCAGTAATTCCAATTCTGGGTATATTTCTAAAGAAATAGCAAGACCTGGATCTTGAGGAGATATTGCCATAGCCATGTTCACAGCAATACTAATCATAACAGCTCTAGGATGGAATCAGCCATTTTGCCCAACAGAGATGAGGAGGATAAATGTGTGATGGTATGTCACTTATCCTTAAAAAGTACAGCCATCCTGGCACATACTTCAACATGGGTGAACCTTGAAGACATTTTAGTAAATGAAATTAGTCAGTTCCTGCAGAGGACCAGGATTGGTTCTTAGCACCCACATGGTGGCTTATAACCATCTGTAACTCCAATTCCAGGGGATCCAATACCCTCTCTTGGCTTTCATGGCTCCTGCACATATATGATGAATGTACATAAACACATACACATACAGACATGCAAACAAACAAACAAGGAATTTTTTTTTCTTAAAGGTGGCTCTGGAGCTCAATTGTGGGCACTTGTCTACATAAGACCCTGGGTTCAATCTTTTGCACTTAAAAATTATTAAAATGACAAATTTTATGTTACTTTTTTTTACCACAGATAAAAATATTTAAGATTCATTATTATTTAAAATAAGCTTTAACTATATTATTTAAATACATTGCCTAAGTCTTGAAGTTTTACTAGCTAAGTAGTAGTATATTCTAGTGTCCATGTAAATAAGCCTAATGCATTTAAGCTATCGTAGAAATTTGTGAACCTCAAGAAAACTTTTTAAGTCATTTCCCCCTGCTATTTTGTGAATATTTGCCATTTTTATAGTACTAAAGAAAGTGTCAACGGACCGTTCAAAGGGTATTGTTTATACATGTACTGCCTCATCTCCCAGACTCCTTCCCTTCCTCGTTCTGTAGGTTCAGAGCTTCATGCGGGGATGGCTGTGTAGGAGGAAGTGGAAGACCATTGTGCAGGACTACATCTGCTCTCCCCATGCTGAGAGCATGAGGAAGAGAAACCAGATTGTGTTCACCATGGTGGAAGCTGAGACGGAGTACGTGCACCAGCTCTACATCCTGGTCAACGGTTTCCTCCGGCCCCTGCGGATGGCAGCCAGCTCTAAGAAGCCCCCCATTAGCCATGATGATGTCAGCAGCATTTTTCTCAACAGGTGTGTCTTGAAACATCCCTGTTTCAGTCTGAGAAGATGAGGTCTCTCTCGCAGATGCATCTGCTTGGTTCTCAGGTTAAGAGGAAGGATGCGATTCTAGAATGGCATTGTTAGCCTGCATTTGCATTTCTCTTGAGTCTTGACATCCGACCTTTCCAGTTTGCATCTCCATTTGACATTTGTGCTCTTGTTACTGTGTGAGGGTGTGTACATGTGGAAGACACTCTCTCTTCCAAGCTGAAGGAGATGGAGTGATTGATGGGACTTGGTGTGCAATTTGCACAGAAGCATTTTAGAAAGCATACAGACTAAGATGGCTTGAGAATCCTTGTGGAATTTATTTCTGCAGTAAGTATTTGCTTTGCCCTTTTTGGCGAAGATCAATTAGTGGACAGAACAGAAACTCCCTGCCTTTGTGACATTTGTATTTTGATGTGAGAACAGAAGTGGACAGCAAATGAATGAAAATATGTAGCATATTATCCAGTGATCAATGCTCTGGAAAAATGAAACAAAGGAAGAAGCAGAGGGAGGAAGGCTTGGGTGTTTTACTTAAATTCTAATTATTTATTTGTTTTTGAGTAGATAATGTACTGATATGATTCAAAAGTCAAAACAACGAGAGGGCCTCTTTTAAGTTGCCCTCACACTTCTTCAGGCAGAGCTCTTAGCATTCTGGAAACAGTTATTCAAGCATGTATGGAAAAGGCCGCGGAGGAGACTGTGAACTCTTCTCTCTGATAGTGGTCATCCAAGCATGTGGCCCTGGGTTTTTGGCTGCCCTGATGATTTGCTTCCATAGGACTTCTTGATCTAGATCATGAACGGCCAAGAGAACACTGCTGGCATTCAGAATGTGAGTGGTAGGCCTCCTGAATGGAAGCTCAGACTGTGAGTTCTTCATACAACCCAGCGATTGTTAGTGCCCCCTAGTTCTAGATGGAGAATTGAAGACGTACATTCGAAATGGGTGGCCACACAGGGTGTTTGCTGTCATGGCTGCTGTTTAAGTGGATTCCCTTGTCTCTGAAATGAAGCCTAGGCAGACCAATTATCTTGAATTTCAGCAGAGCTCATACTTAAGAAAATGTAATTTTCCCAATTATGTACAGCATTTATTTCACTTGTTTGCTAACTCAGGTATCAAAATACAAAGGGGAATGCATCAGTTGGCTAGGGCTCAACACAGGAAAGAGCAGCTGCTCTCTTACTAGAGGAAATCCTTTCCTTAGAATTCGTCAGAAGAGCTGGAGGAAGAATCATGCCTTTGGAATGTTGAATTTAAGAGCATAGGACCATACATGTGAAACAGAAGCAGATTGGGAGCATCCTGTCCTCCTGACTTTGGGGTTCATCTTGATTTCCTTTGGGTTTCTGAGGCTAAAAGAGAAATCATATGGAGGCAAGCACATAGTCCATGATGTTATGGAGGCCTTATGAGACTGGTGTATCATGTATATACATAGTAAGACTTTAAGCATTTGTTGGGCTTCTCACCAAGACGATACATTATAGTTACTGAATGGTATTGTTTTTCTTTTTTTTATATAGTGAAACAATCATGTTCCTACATGAAATATTCCATCAAGGACTAAAGGCAAGGCTGGCAAATTGGCCTACTTTGGTTTTAGGTAAGCTACTCTTTAAGGATATAAATTCCTGAGGAATGGCTGGTGTTGGGGTATAGTATGTGTTAATCAGCTTTGGATGTCTAAACTTCGCTGTTATCCTGTGCATTTCCTTTGACACTGGGACTCGGTCTTGCTGTACTGGGCCATGTCTCGGTATGTACCTGTTGATGTTTTCCCTTGGTCTATCATAATTCATGTGGAACTGGAGTCACATTATGATGTAGGGCAGATTCTACCTAATTTGTCCTCCGGGCAGGACAACTAGGGTCTGAGTCCTATGGTACTGGGTGGTCCTTTTCGTGGTGACTCTCCAGGCACCAAATAACCATGCTGCCTTCTCTTTTCCAGCTGATCTGTTTGATATTTTGCTGCCCATGTTGAACATTTATCAAGAATTTGTGCGTAATCATCAGTACAGCCTCCAAGTACTTGCCAACTGTAAACAAAACCGAGATTTTGACAAGCTCTTAAAACAGTATGAAGCCAATCCCGCCTGTGAGGGGAGGATGCTGGAGACATTCTTGACCTACCCAATGTTTCAGGTAAGCCACTTGGGATGAGCCTTCTAAGTCTTTGATTCTAGCTCAGTGCTACCAACTATATGCCACCAATTATCTCTCTAGTGTATAGCACAAAATGAAAATTTTGGCATTTTTCTAGTGCTGGAGATTGAACCCAGGGCTTTGAGCATTCTAGGCAAGAACTCTACCAATGAGCTACATCTCCAGCCCAGAAAACATTTTTTTTTGAGGCAAATAATTGAGGGATGACTTTTTGGGAGCAGTAATTTCTTTTATAGAATGATTCCACACAAATCTCTTTCATGGAGTCTCCACCTCCAGCATGTTTAAAAATATTATTCGGCACACAGAAATAGGATTCTGTGCAGATGCACCAGTTTGTGCTGGTTGCATAAAAGGTTCTCAGGGACTGCGGTGGCTGCTGGGAAGTCTCTGTTTTCAACCCCTCTCCTGCTGCAGCAGGGTTACTGTTGAGTTTCTCTTGGCTGGAACTTTGGAGAACAAAACAAGGCCTTCTTAATCCCACAGGCTGTGGAGACCTCAGAGCTAGAAGGTGCTGGCTAGACCTCCATGTTGTGGGGACCTGGTCATGTGGCCCTTTTCAGGAAAGGCTATACCCTGATGTTCGTTCTTGGGGACAAGGGAGACCCACAAGATAAAATGCATATGTGTTCTTTCATGCCTTCGGGCTTTTCCTGTGAAGGACCATGTCTTGGGGGAGCCCCACAGAGCATGAAATGGGCACAGAGGCTCCTGTTCTTTTGGAAACTGTGGGTTCTCTTCTTTTGGAGAAGCACTGAGTGTTCCTGTTATGGAATTTATGGGGCTTTTGACGAGGCCTCCAAATTGTCATGTGGTAAAACGATCCTTCTGATCACGTGAGTTGCAGTTACTGGGGAGCACTCGGTCCTCTGGGCAGGCAGCAGTGACCCTGGAGAACCATGCTGGAGACTCAGAGGGAAGATTTCGGTGGTCCGTAATTGTTTGTCTTAAGGTTCATCAGTGCTGCTCGGGACCTTGGAAGTGGCCATGGTAGTTCAGTAAGATCTTCAGAAACAAAAGGCTACCTTTGAAAACACTTAAGAGAAGTGAAACTTCATAACTATAACTATCTATCTCTATATATAGTAGCTATTTTGTTTGAACTTTTTGCCTCACTGAGGAAATATTTCTCAAGAAAGCAACAAGCTTTTATTTTACTGTATACACACAGATGGAATTTCAGGTTTTAGTGACGGTGAAGTGCCTCACGAATACATTACTCTTCTGTGACGCTATCTGCATTTTCAGCAGTGACCTCTAGGCTAGGGTTCAGCACCCCAAACCACATCCAGTCACAGGTCAGGTGGGTGCAAAGGTAGAATAGTTTAAAGTGCATGAAGCTCCCTCTGCTCAATGTTTCTTTCATGTGCTTTTTAATTCCACTAGGTGTGATCTCTTCAGGGTTTTAAATTGGAGAAACTTTATTTGTATTGTGAACAGGGCCTGTCAATGCAGTAGCCATGAATAAACATTTTCACTCATTTGGAGGTGTTCCCATCATGTCAGAGAAGAGGAGCATGGAGCTGGGAGTCTTTTATTTATTTATTTGGAGGGATTTTCTTTTTTTCTTCTTCAAAGTTTATTAATTTATAAAAGTTTCAATTTCCGCCCCTCCTCCCAACACCCTCCCACTACCCCCACTCTCTCTCCTCCTCCCTCTCCATCCCTAAGAGCAGTCAGGGTTTCCTGCCCTGTGGGAAGTTCAAGTTCCTATCCCCTCCCTCCAGGTCCAGGAAGGTGAGCATCCAAACAGACTGGATCCCCAAAATCCAGTATATGCAGAGGAAACAGGTCCCAGTGTCATTGTCAATGGCTTTTCAGAAAGACCCCATGCCAGCCACCTTCAGAGAATCTGGCCATATTCAGAGAATCTGGTTGGATCACGTGCTCGTTCAGTCCCAGTCCAACTGGCCTTGGTGAACTCTCATTAGATCAGTCCCCTTGTATCAGTGGGTGAACGCACCCCTCGCGGTCCTGATTTCCTTTTTCATATTCTTCCTCCTTCTGCTCCTCATTTGGACCTTGGGGGTTCAATCCGGTGCTCCAATGTGGGTCTCCGTCTGTATCGCCATCCATCGTTGGATGAAGGTTCCCTCTGGTCTTGCCTTCTTTGCTCATGTTCTCTTTTCTTCTGCTTCTCGTTTGGACCTAGGGAGTTAAGTCCAGTGTTCCAATATGGGTCTCTGTCTCTATCTCCATCCATCGCCAGATGAGGGTTCTATGGTGAAATGCAAAATATTCATCAGTATGGTTATGGGCCAAGGCCGGTTCAGGCACCCTCTCCTCAGGCCAGAGAACAATCTGGGGATCTCTCCTTGGACCTGGGATCCCCTTTATAATTAAGTCTCTTGTAAACCCTAAAACGACTCCCTTAGTTGAGATATATACTTCCCTGATCCCATATCCATCCTTCCTCCCTCCCCCCCATCCCAGTCCACCGAGCCTTCCCCATTCCTCCCCTACTCCCTTCTCTCTAACCCTCTCCCCTTCCAACAACCCTCCCACCCCCCCATGCACCCGAGGTTACCTGGCACTCTTGTCTATTTCCAATCTCCAGGAGGATAACTACATGATTTTCTTCAGGTTCACCTTCTTTTTTAGCTTCTCTAGGATCACGAATAATAGGCTCAAAGACCTTTAATTATGACTAGAATCCACTTATGAGTGAGTACATACCATATTCCTCTTTTTGGGTCTGGCTTACCTCACTCAGTAAAGCATTTTCTATGTCCATCATTTGCATGCAAAATTCAAGATGTCATTGTTTTTTACCACTGAGTAAAACTCTAATGTATATATGTTCCACACCTTCTTTAACCATTCTTCTATTTAGGGGCACCTAGGTTGTTTTCAGGTTCTGGCTATTACAAATAGTGCTGCTATGAACATAGTTGAACAAATGCTTTTGTGGTATTTTTGGAGGGATTTTCAAGACCGGGTTTCCCTGTGTAACAGTCCTAACTGTCTAAGAACTAGTTCTTGTAGACCAGGCTGGCCTTGAACTCACAGAGATCTGCCTGCCTCTGCCTCCCAAATGCTGGGATTAAAGGTGTGCGCCACCACCGCCCAACAGAGCTTGGAGTCTTGATGAGACTTGATGTCTCACTTAGCCTTCCCTCTCCGTGACACTGTCACTGTCCTCTGATAGGGGCAGCTGAGCTCTGCAGAGCTTCAGATCTCTGGCTGTGATCCTGGGTGTGCAGCTATGGTGCGGACGGTTCAGGCTGGGAAACCATGCCATATTGTGAGGAGTCTAGGGCAACCTAGAACCTCCTCCTCAGCTCCAGACTGTGGTAGCCCTAAACCCCAAAACTGAGTTGAAGGATCAGATAGTGATAGTCTTTGCCTCTTTCCGTGGTGAGCTAACTCAAAGCTTTTGAGGCCCATTTGTCTAGAAGAATCTTCAAACATAGAGAATTCAGTCAGAATTATTCCAATTTCAAGGGATAAACAGATGAAAATGATTTTGAATAACCCAAGAAGAGAAATTAGTGGAGATTGCTGCCCATGGGCCTTGGTTTTCTTGGGGTATGTCCTTTGACTTTCTCACTCAAATGTCCTCCTGGTACTTTCTACAATTTTTTTTATTATTTTCACACATCTTCATATTCTTTATTTATATTTCTAGTTCCCCACGCACCTACCCTGATAAGAGGTGTTTTTGTCAAGGCTGGTCCACGACAGGTCTCCCCAAGGAGAAACCATCTGAAAAACTAGAAGGAAATATTCTTTCTAGAAACTTTAAGGTTTTTCTTTTTGGACTCATCCGGTCCTTGTCTTCCTTCTCTTCATGGTCCTTTACTAATGGGTGAAGTCATCACGAGGGTGTTTGCACTCTCAGAGGATCTGGAATGTTCCTTTTTCCCTTGTATACACTGAGCCCTTCCAAGCCTTGGCCTTGCTCCTTGGTAGTGCTGGGCATACACTCACCCATGCTCCCTGCCGCTGTGGAAGATGTGAATCTCCTTTACATTGCCAGAGGAGCTCTGGCCCAGACATTTACATGGACTTAATATGGCAGCAGAGGCTAGCGCCTGGCCAGAGGGAAGGATAGGAGGAGATTAGAATTGGAAGCTTTTATCCTGTAGCTTGTGCCTGATGGGAGACAGAAGGTGACAGAGCCATGCCCCCTTTTCATTATGGGATTTTAACCCAAGACCCTATACACAGTAAACACTCTGCTTCTGGTCTCCATGCCGAGCTTTCTTGGGGTTTTTGTGAAGTCAGTTGCTGCTTTGAACTATGAAAACGGGGGAATTGTAGACTTGGGATGATTCAATCAGAACTAGTAAGTCTTATCGTTCCCAAGCAATTTGTTACAGAAATAATAGAGTCATTAAGTTTTTTATTTAGCAAACACAGTGGCTTGGTTGGTACCATTTGGTACTGTTCGAGTGGTCTCCAGGAGCTTATCTGTTTATTTGGATGTGCATGTGTTGAGAGTCCACAGATAAACCAGTCGTGACATCTGCACCTTTCAAGAACGATGCTGAAGGGTGTGCTCCAGGCAGGAGGCGCTCGCTGCCCTAGCTAGTTATTAACCAAAACAGGAGAGCAAGCTAATTAGAGTCTGGAAAGTGACGAGTATTTGTTCCTTTATTGAAAGTAGAAATCTGATTCATTTTGATAGCTGCTGAGGTTGCTAGACGCTTTCTGGAACTCTCTGCAGCCAGCTCTTGACTCCAGCGACAAGCTCTTTGCAGCCGCTCACTTCTTAGCCGAGCCTCCCTTGCCTGCTCTCAGCCAGAGCTAGCATTTATTCATTCCTGTACCGGAAAGTGGAAGGGGCCAGTTACCAAATTCAGCTTCATCCTCTTGAACCTTAGCCAAAGAACTCTTTAAAATAGATTTAGCTAATGGAGGAGGAACATGAAGCCATCTACTAAACATAGTTTTGTGGGGTGTCAGTGCATAGTAAGTAGTGAGGCCCACCCACTCCAGATTTGTTAGGAAAAAATGGGTATATTAGCTGTTGATGGCTTTGATTTCTTTCTGTGGAAGTACTAACTTTTAGCGTAGTTTTAGCCATCGTGGGATTGTGGGAGCGTAAGCACCTGTATCCCAGGAGTCTTTTCCATGTGAGATGGTATCAGAGGATGCTTTGGTGAGAAGTTCATAGAAATCTTCCTTCGTCTGTCCTGCAGTGAGAAGGTCTCTTATTTCCTACCCTTCCCTCCACACAGGATCTGCCTGTGTTTCCTAAGACCTTGATTCCACTTTTGAGCTACAGTTAATGTCGGTGCTAATACTGACTGTTGCCTATTTAAGTGCATAAAGTAGGCACCCGTGAGGGAACAGCAAACAGCCCCATGATGGGCCCTCAAGTGAACAGCAAAGACGCATCCACAGATAGGGTCACCAGCACTAAGGACAGAACGGATGAGCTACACACAGAGCTCTGGGAGCTGCTTTCCTGTCCTAAGGTCTACCCGACATAAGTTACTAGACCTCACTGCAGTTTCTTTCCTTTCTTGGCAAGTGGAGAACTAATCCTTATGTTGCTAGAGTGGGCATGTCCACAGAGCTCAGAGTTCTCCTGGGCCCACAGATAAGTGGAATGTTGGAGTTGGTTGCTCACAAGTGTTTTTCTGAAGTCTACCTCCCTGCTTTCTAGGAGGCTGTTTCAGGAGGCACAAAAGAGAGAAAAATAGGTTGAGTCTGTAACTTGCGTTAAGTCTCTTTGGTTTACCAGAACTCTCATATGGCTGGTGGAGTTTTGCCTTTTGCAGACATAAATAAATAGCCTAGTTAAATGACATGTGCACTGCTGGATGGTGAAGTGAGAAGAAATAGGATCAGAATATCAGGCGAACATATCCTACTGGATTTCAGGTGTTAAAGGAGCGTGGTCAGGTCTGTCTGTTTTTAAACGGGCATGTAAGCAGACAGCAGACCTTTAGAAAGAGACTCAGGTGACTGATGGCAATATCTGCTTCCCCATCACCCAGTCTGCAGAAGCTGATTTAAACACACACAGTTCCGTGCAAACGGAAACAATGGCTCCTTTATAATCAGTTTATTCATTTATGACCAACTTTTCTTGCATTTTTGTTATAGACTTTCTTGTTGTATGAGATTTGAAGTTCAGTTCAATTTATATGTATTCCTATAAAATCTTTAAAACCTTCGGAATTATAAGAATAGGGATGAGCTTCTCCAAGGGTGACGTCCCGGTAGAGAATGTCCCCCACGGCATCAGCCTGGACCTCTCTTCCACACTCACCTGTGTATGTATTTAGATTCCCAGGTATATCATCACTCTGCATGAACTCCTGGCTCACACCCCCCATGAACACGTGGAGAGGAAAAGTCTCGAGTTTGCTAAGTCAAAGCTGGAGGAACTGTCCAGGTATGCAGGGAACTTGCGGGAAGGGGTCAGACTGTGCAAGAAACAGCATGGTCGCCTCCTGGATGAACCTGGCGGTATGTGGCTTTCAAGAGAGGAAATGCTAATGGTAGCCCCAACTTCTTGGATTCATCTGAGAGTGTAAGAGATGACACTGAATCACCATTCACATTCGTTTTAGTCAAGACAAGGCACCTTTGAAAAGTTCTCCTAGCATGTGAGTTTATATAGCTGAGATCAGGTAGAGTTTGGTTAAGTTTGCAAATGTTCATTTCTTTTATTTTTTCATCAAAATAGAAAAAAATGACTTTCTGCTGTATTTTTGTATTCAGATTTTGCAAGAAGCTGGTGAATGGGCAGGCTGCCAGCAATGCTATTGAGATTAAGTGTGACGAGTTGAGTGACAGCCTCTAACTTAGTGCCTCTAATGTCGAAGGTGACACTTCAGTGTTAACCAAGAGAGTCATCTGTAAAATGCTGGGTCTCTTTCCTGGCGCACTCAAAGCAAGCATTGCCACTCCCTGATCGCTGGTCCCCTTACCTTTAGCAACCTGCTCACACACTGTGGCCTTGCTTTAACTGTGGCTGGCTGAAGCTGGAGGCCAGTCTTCGCTCACTCTCTCGGTTAAATTCCAAGCGTGTCAGGTGGCGCCATCTTTGCCTATCGGCTAGAGCCATTGCTAAAGTTTCTGACTGCCAGGCTCTCTGTCTTGTGCCCCATAGAGTCATGCATGACGAAGTCAGCGACACTGAGAACATTAGGAAAAACCTCGCCATTGAAAGGATGATAGTGGAGGGTTGTGACATTTTGCTGGACACCAGCCAGACTTTCATCCGCCAAGGTAAGACCTGTTGATCCGACCCTCTACTCATGTGACCGGTTCCTGTCACAGCTATCTCTGACAGATGCAGGGGCACGCTCTGGAGCAGGCCTATGTGTTTGGTGCCGTTCGTGCAGGAGATTCCTGCGGCCTTGACCAGGGCTGTGGTTGAGGCCCACCTCTGTGCTATTTCTTTTCAGGGACCATGAAAAACAGCAACACAATAAGAGTTAAGCATGAGAGGGGCAGTAAATCACACTCTGGCTGGATGCCCCTCCTCAGCGAACCGGACATTCTCAACAGCTACAAGGAGGACAGGTCGGTCTGGCCAGTCGGAATGGCAGTGCCAAATGGTGATGCTATCCAGACAAAGGCTCAGGAGAAACCAGCGTTCCTCAAAGCCCTAGCCCATAAGAGTGGGGACAATGTCCGAAGTGAATTCAGCTGTCTCCTGTGGCCTTTTCTCACTGGCACTTCCGATTTAATTCAGTCAGTAATTCGAGTTACCAGGTGGAAAGGTCCCTGCCTGGCTGGGGAGCCGGGGAAGCTATCCCGTGTGTGACATGTGCTCTGTGAGGGGCAATACCTGATCAGTTAAGCATCAGAAGAGATGAAGTTGTTGGAGATGTTGGAGAAGGACCAGCCTGGTGTTGCACACCCCTCCTCAGCTCTTATTTCAAAGCACAAGAAGTTAGCCACATCCCAAGTGCTCTCAAGTGCTCCGGTGCCTCGGGGGAGGAGAGCATGCTTCACGTGCTGGGTCTGAGCAACCAGCATGCTCTGCTGTACACCTAAAGTTTTGGGATTGCTGTGGATTGAAACATAAACTTAGAACTCGAATTTATCATTAATGCCACTTCTGGTCATCGTGTGCCCATATCATTTGAAGCTATTACTGTTTCCTTCCATAATATTCTCCTTAAAATATGGTTGCCTCATCAAATAAGACATTATGCAGTACACATTATTTTTTGCCTAGAGTACTTTCATAAATTGGTACATGCCATTCTATCTTCTGTTGTTTATTTACATGAAGAGACACCACACATCTACTAAATTTGGGAAGTGTATTTCAAGGAGTATTCCTTTTCCCATTCTTGACACTACACACCAACTTTCCTCAAGGTGATAGTAGAATACAATGCTAACAACACCAGACCTTTCCAGTTCCTGTCCTGTTCCTCTGTGTGGACTGGGTCCCTATGGTGGCTGACTCTCTGTCTCAAGGTACATTGCCTTCCTGTGCCTTCACCTGTGTCTCCCCTACCTGGGAGTGGGAGAGACTTACTCTGCCTCTTCTGTGCCTACGAAAGGTCTACTTGACCTAACAACTCCAGGACAGATAAGAAATCTTCTCAAGTTTTCTCATCTTCCCATCCACTTTGCCTCAAGTTACAACGAATTAACTAACGAATTGTCCATCTATCCTCTTCACTGTCAAGGCATTCTGCTCATGGAGCATGGGTTCTGTCCTTTTTGTGTGAAGATCTCTATCTGCATGCCTCCCTCTCCCAGTAACCACAAGCTTTGAGAGGCAGCATCCCTGAATTCTCTTTGCCTCCCTTTGTCTATTAAAGCTACTGGGAAAGGGTGCATTGAGGCAGACTGAATAACTTGTTGATTGAAGTTGTAAGACGTTTATTTTGTATTTCTCTTGTATTTAGAGTTCTCTAAAAAAAAAAAAAAAGGTCTCCTAATTGACCTGTACTTTATAACTAAAAATGGACCAGAGACCTTCTGTAACTCACATATGATTTCTGGACTATATATTTTTTATTGAACAGGGTAATTATCCACATACACTCAATGCATTTATAAAAGTAGGTCCTTGTGATTCTGGAAAAAAACCCACAAATAATGAAATGTGTTTGAGGGTCAAATGTATTGAACAAGTCACACATCTTTGGTTACATTTTAAGAAGTAAAAAATCATAAACTGCTTCATGCTTGAAACCACATCCATACATTATTTGTTCTGCTATGTGTTACGTCTAAGGCAGGGTCAACCATGATTGCCGGGAATGTTACTGTTACACCCACGTCAGTGTGGTAAGTTAATTCACAGTGTCTTGCTGCGCTTGCTGTGTATTTGATCTGGTTAGTCTATTAAGGAATTATTTAATAAAGGTTGTTTCTAAATATCAGAACTTAATCTGAAATTAGAAAATAATCAATTATAATGGGAAAGTTTTCATTTTTTTTCTTCAATTTCTCCTATTACTACGTTTACTAAATAGTCTCAACAGGCTTTAACCCCATAAAACACACTATAAGAGTATTATTCATTAAACTATCAAGGGTTTTTATTTCCTACTAAATTGAATGCAATTGACTTTTAATGGTGAACTAGTAATTTTGTTAATCGCTCTGACGGACGATAGAAGCTCGATTTCAATATATGCAGGCTCACATCTATACGTATGCACTTTCAACTTTATGATTTTCAGGAAAAATGAATCACCCTGTTTCTCAGTAAGGTCTCCTCAGAGTAAGAAAGTACAGCCCAGAACACAGTGGCTCTACCATCTCAGACATCAAGCTCACCGACCCGAATATTGCTGTTCATAGTTTCACTGCGGAGTAGGTTCAGAACAGAGGCATTGGCCTATCTTGGAGGCCATCCCGTGGGAATTAATGATGTCTTCCACAGGTTGACCTCAGCCGTTAGCTTCCCAGTGATCAGGATGCTAAGGACAGAGCCCAGCAGTGGTCTGATAAAGAGGCTGTGGCAATAATTTCCCTAAGATTTGTCTAACTTGCATTTGATTAGAGAGGAATCTTTTTTGAAAGTCACTTGGCTGGGTTGCAATGTGTCGAACACAAGACAAAACGTGACAAAACAACTTAAAGCACATTTCGGAAGCATTTTATTTCATAAAGTAGTTAGCTTTAAAGTAGTCATGAGATTTCTCGCTTTTATTTCAGTCGAGTAGATTTCCGTCTACATCTAATGTAGGTAGTCTTCGATTTGGTGATAGTTATAGTTATTAGTGTATGGTTGCCAAGGAAACCTTTTTAACCCTCAAAACTGAAATTCACAATGATCATTAATAGATGTGCTAACCATAAATGTTGTAATTTCGGACTTAGAAAATTGCTTAAAATGCTAGAAGTATTTGCCAATGAACACACTATTGCAGAGTTTTCACTGACTTGGTTACAGCTTTTCTGGAAATGGCCCTGTGACCCATTTGTCCACGCAGACACTTGCCTGAGGCCCGCTTCCACTCGCCCCGACTAAGGGAACTCCATAGAATTACCTGGGGTGTGGCTAGTGCCATCAGTGTCTCAGTCCCCCCCACCCCCTACCTTCAGGTTCCAGTTTTTACCTTGCTAAATCTACTGCCATTGTCTGACTATGGCCTGCACCTATGAAGAGTTACTCAGCCTGGGGGGGTTTAATTCCAACCTCCAGTCTCATGAACTCCAACCCTGTGCTGCAGTTGCTTGCTAAGCTTCCTGCCCTCTGCTTTCTCCACACTTGACTTCTCAAGTTTAATTCTTTGCTACAGGAGCTGTCTGTCAGTTTGATCCCGCCCACCTCACCTCCTCCAGTTACCCACCTCTTGTCCAACCCTTCCCTGGAGTCAAACTTCCTCTTGGCCCTTTGTTCCCCACTCCTACAGCCTCCCCCAGGACTGGTTTTTGCTATTCTTTAAGCCCAGGAGAGCCGCCTACCTTCTGTCTGTCAAGCATTCCCCCTAACGGCTCCCCTGAATAGCTGATGTGAGATCAGGGCATGGAAACCTGGGTCCTGGATGTCTGACCAGCTCTGTTAATGGGAAGATGCAGTTTGGAACATTCATTAGCTGATGTTAATCTTGTGATTTTGTGACTCACCTGGTTTTATTGCCTTAGGTATATATTTCTTTATATATAAAAAAAACTTTAGGCTTTCCTCACTTTTCATTATAGATCTAATCTGGGCTCCACTAAAAAGGCAGAAAACATGAAGAAAAATAAGGTTGTTTCTCTGAGAGATGCCTCTGATAATAGTTAAGGATTGACTATGTACTTTGTGTTTCTTGTGGGCTCATGAGAGTCTGTCTAGGGCTGCCCAGAGCAGTGGATTACACAGGTGATTACTGGCTCCAGTGATTTCAGAAGTTAGAACCAAGGTGTTTGCAAAGATCTCGGTGCTTTGTGGTTAATATTTAATAGACTGGAGCTTTCTTTTTAGGAATGGGGAAGTTTCTGCTAGAATGCAGTCTGAGAGTGATTAGAGGCATTCCCAGATATTCTATAAATATGTGCATCACTTCGCCCATCCAAGTACTAACCAGGCCCGACCCTGCTTAGCTTCCGAGATCAGAACGAGATAGGGCACGTTCAGGGTGGCATGGCCATAGATACATCACTTCTCATACTGAACAGAGCACAACTTTGCTCTGGATGGGGCTTAGGCCCCATTTAGATTCCACAAATGCATTTTAATCACACTTCTTTGCATTTCTTTTTTATTAGCATATATTAATTGTACAGAATGGAGTTCTTTGTATAGACATAATTTAAATCCAGTTTGAAACAGCTTTCTTTAAGATAGCCCTTAAATTGCACTGAATCATAAAACTTGCATATTCTTACAGGATACATGCATTACACCATCTATTTTAAAGTAAATATTAACATGCTTTTTATTTTATTTATTTTATTTGCTCCAGAAAGGATAAATTCGACTTAATTTAATCAAACTGTCATATTATTACCTATACTTATACAATGTATAAATTTATTCAATTAGATCATAGATGGCATCAGCATCTCAAAGCTTTGATTTTAAGTTGGCCTTCTTTCAAACTTAAGCTCTAGTTTATAGATGAAGAAACAAGTCAAAATTGTTTCATAACAATGCTAGGAACAGCTTGTCCCTTAAAATACAACACGTTTCCTCGGTTGAATAGAGGAAGGAGATCCATTTGTTCCAATGTCACACCAAATACATCCTTGGTATTTTGGGGAACGGATCCTTGTGTTTATTGCCAAGGGCATGGTCCTCGCCAGATTGTAATTGCTGTCTGTTCTTCACTTTTCTTCACCAGGTTCTCTTATTCAGGTACCTTCCGTCGAGAGGGGGAAGCTTAGCAAAGTTCGTCTGGGCTCACTGTCTTTGAAAAAGGAAGGCGAGAGACAGTGCTTCTTGTTTACGAAGCACTTTCTCATCTGCACCCGAAGTTCAGGAGGAAAGCTGCATCTGCTCAAGGTACGGGCTCTTCGTGGCCGTTCCATTTGTCTTCCCAGTGCTGAAGAGGCGTTGAGGTTAATTTGATTCTGGCTTCCCAGTGCCTGCTATTGTCATGAAACAGATTGCAATTGTGCAGGGAGGGGCAGTGTGGGCCTAACAGCTCTGACATTTACTTCATTGTTATTTGGATTGAAGGCAATAGAGATTTATTTTAAGTGTGCATCATCCTAAAGAAGCATTATTAAAATCAAAATCTAGGCAAAATTATCATTATTTGACAACCACTGGGTTGTAGATATCTTGTCTGTCCACCATAGAACACTCGCTCATGAGATACTTGGCAACTGCTGTTTTATCTCACTGTGTATCTGGAGCCATCAAACCGTGGCCTGAAGCTTACTACCCGTTCATCGTGATAACACTTCATTTGCACATAACCACTCGTGCCCACAGCTGCTTGCCTGCTGAGGTCGCACACCTGAGGAGTCAGGATAGAAATGGTGTGACCTAAAGAGCCCAGAATGTTTCCTCTCTGACCTTTCGTAGGAGAACTTTGTCAACTTGTTTATTTATCTTCTGTTGTTGCTATAAATCATTATTCCCTGGGCCAGTGAGATGGCTCAGCAGGTAGGACGCCTGTCACCAAGCCCATGACTGGAGTTCAGTTCCCGGGACTCACGTAGTAGAAAGAGGAGAGAGTCCCTCCAGTTGCCTTCTGACTTCCTCACGTGTACCATAGCACTGCCCCACGTACACACACACATGCATACGCACAGTAAATAAATTCTAAAACAAATTTTAAAAATATTATTCACACCATGACAATGGCCTTCTAGTTCCTAAGACACTTCCTGGCTGGCCAATTCACACTGCTGGGCCACGGTGAAGTCACTGCGGTGCCATCTAATCTTCCACAGATGGTTTTAATAAATTTTATGAACGATGGGGGCAAGAATGAGAGAGTAGGAAGTATTTAAAGTTGAATGGCTGTAATTTATTTGTTCTGCTTAGTCTTGAGCTCTGTGAACAACTATTTATGACGTAGAATTTGCCACCCGCAGCAATCTGAATATTAAGTTTACAAAACAGGACTTCCCAGTCTGCAAAAGACTGCCGGCCCCTTCATCACTGTCTGTTTCCAGACAGGTGGAGTCCTCTCCCTCATAGAGTGCACGCTGATTGAGGAGCCCGATGCAAGCGACGATGACTGTAAGTGACAGCACATCTCTTGGGACAGCGGTAGGGTTAGAACAGTCAGATTCTGTAGATCTTCATGTATAGGGCTAAGGAGGGCTGTCTATGGAGGCAGAAGCGATTTGAGGGCGAATTCTCTGAAGCCACTTCTCTGTGTAGCCCGCTAGCCTTGTTGAACTAACTGCCTTTGAGAATTAATATTCTGCATCGCTTGCCTCATGATGATGGCTTTTCAAGATTAGGCAAAAAAGAAAGGAGGAGGGGTTGAATTAAACCAGGATTTCTACACATGATCGAAATTAAACATAAACCAAGGAGGTTGGTTTGGAGTTACCGTCGGCCCTCAACTCTCCAGCAGCGCATGCGCTAGTCCTTCCGCGTGCTCCGGAAGCACATTGTTGAAATGAGAGTCTGGGCTCGAATGCACGTGGGTCCCAGGAAGGAAGCTAGAGAAGAGGAGCTATGGTTTCTATCTCCTTGCATTCACATGCAATCATTTGGTTTATGTGTATTGAAGCCAAAGGTTCTGGCCACATGTTTGGACATCTGGATTTTAAAATAGTAGTGGAGCCTCCTGATGCTGCCCCTTTCACCGTGGTCCTGTTGGCCCCTTCTCGCCAGGAGAAAGCTGCATGGATGAGCGACATCAGTCAGGTAACTGAGTAGCCTCTTTCCTGGTTTGCAAAATTTTTCAGCATAAACATTTAGTGAGAATTTCTAGAAGAACCATGTGCCTCTAAGTTGCTGTGCTTAGCGCCACATTGCTACCCAGTTTGATCAGTGGTTAGCATTTTGTGGTTGTTCTTTCTTTGTTAATGTTTATTTAAAATGTGGTAAATATGATCAGGGCATTGCTCAGTCATCATCAGAAAAGCTTCCTCCTGAGCAGATGGGAACAAATACAGAGACCCACAGGCAGACATTTTGCAGAGGGTAAGAGGCCTTGGAACACTTTCCTCTCCACTGAGCCTCGAGGCTCATAGAACCCTATGAAAGAAGAGCCAGAGACAGGGAATGGAAGACATCAGGAGAGCAGGCCTCTAAGTCTACATGAACAAGGCTCGTATGAACTCACAGAGACTGCAGCACGCACAGGACATGTACTGATTTGCACTGGGTCCACTACATTCGTATTATGACTTCCTGTTAGTGTTTTTATGGGGTCCTTCAGTGTGTGAATGAGTGGGTCTCTGTTTCTTGTACCTTTCCTTGGTCTCTTCCTTCTGTTTATTTCTTTTGTTTAATTCTGAAGCGTGAGTTTTTGTTCTGTATCATTGCTTTTTATTTTATTATTTAAAAATGTAATTGCATTGTAGTTCCCAGGATTTCTGCACCAGCTGCAACTGTGTTGAACAGTGTTGGAACTGTCCTGGTAGCAATTTCCTTCCTACTGACTCCAATGACTTCTTTTCCTTGTCTGTTTCTGAAGTAGGAAAGTGAGGAGAGCCAGGAGAACAGTTGTCAAGGGCTCTGGCGAAAATGTGCAAAGAACGAAAGGAGGCAGCATCTTGAGGGTGAAATCTGGGCTAACTTCCTGCATTTTGTGTAGGAAAAAAAAGGGAGCTGGGTGTCTCCAAGGCTCAAGCAGGAGATGGATGCGTTTTTTTTTTTCAGGCAATGACATCACCAGGAAATATGTCAGACTGCTCACAGCTGGGCTTGAGTCCTGCTCCACAGGAATTCTGGCTCCATGTACCAAGGTTGGGGGCGGGGAAGATTGTGTAGAATTGAGTGAAGTGCGGTGATTTGTACCTGTAATCTCAGCTCCACAGGAAGCGGAGGCAGGAGGATTGCTGGAATCTAAGAGTCCCAGACCAACCAAGGCAATTAAGCAAGAACTCATTTCTAAACTAGTTTGTTAACTAGCATCCCACATTTCCTGCCAAAGTTGTCATTTGAAGAAGACCAGGGCTAATGGCCAATGCATTCATTGTCGAGTTTGTTGCCTTCCTTTTTTTTTTTTTCTGAGGAGTTCATGGTAATTTCCCCCTAAGATGCGAATGGAAGCGTGTACTAAGGTCCCAGTTCTTCAGCTCCCTAAACTTTGTGAGTGACTAAATACTGATAGAGCAGTCGACAGTGCATAACCATAGCTTTTATTGGTTAAAACAGTTTCCAGTTCCACCATCATTCTACCCTCATAACAGTATTTTCAAAGGAAAACAGAAAGAAATACTGCTGGTTTCATTGTGCAGGTTGGAATGAGGGTTTGGAAATCTACCTTTGTCAGAGTTACCTAGCTGCATGAAAATGGTGCTCAGACCTTAGCCAGAACTTGGGGCTAAACACACTGCAGGGGTTACCTGTCCACCTCTCAGACTGTTCTCACGGTGGGAAAATAGAAGAGAAGCTTCGTCTCTTCAGGCTTCTAAGTGGATGGAAATTTGAGATTTTCCTAACTGTTTTTTGAACAAAATTACATTCTTATGGTGGTTAATTAATTCTTTTATTACCTCCAACCTGTGTTAATATTTAAGTCAGCCTTTCTTATTTGTAAAGAATCTGTAAGCTTATTAAACTCTAGATCATTCATTGATTTTTCAAAGACTTACTGAGGAATCACCATATGCAACCAGGTATGGTTCAGATATGGGGATATGGTATTAAGATTGATTTTTTAAATTAATCTCTTTTAATCTCATTTTACACACCAATCCCAGTTCCCACTTCTCCCCTTCTTCTGCTCCCCTACTCTCTCCCACTACACCCTCCATCCACTCCTCAGAGAGGGTAAGGCTGCCCATGGGAAATCATCAAAATCTAGCACATTGCTTTGAGGCATGACCAAGGCCTTCCTCACTATTTCTAGACCGAGCAAGATATTTGTCACCCACATTCAGAGAGCCTAGTTTGGTCCTCTGCTGGTTCCCCTGCTGTCAGGCTGGAATCAGTGGGCTCCCATTAGCTCAAGTAAACTGCTTCAGTGAGTATCCCCATTATGGTCTTAACCCCTCTGCTCGTATTCTCACACTTCCCTCTCTTCAACTGGACTTTGGGAATTCAGGTCAGTGCTCCACAGTGGATCTCTGCATCTGTTTCCATCAGTTGCTGCATGAAGGTTCTATGATGACAGTTAAGATAGTCATCAATCTGACTAAAGGGCCAGGCCAGTTCAGGTACCCTCTCCACAATTGCTTAGTGCCAAGTTTCTTACTAGCCCCATAATGGCTCCCTCAATCAAGATATCTCTTTCTTTGCTCTCCATCTCTGTCCTTCCCTCATCTCGATCATCCTGTTCCCTCAAGTTCTCCTCCCTTTTCCCCTTCACCCCTTTCATTTGGTTTATTTATATGGTGGATTAGATTGGTAAATTTTTATATGTTGAATCATCCCTGCATCTCTGGGGTGAAGGTAACTTGATTATGGTGGATGATTTTTCTGATGTGTTCTTAGATTTGGCTTGTCAGTATTTTATTGAATACTTTTGCATCAGTGTTCATGAGGGAGATTGGCGTGTACATCTCTTTCTGGGTTGAGTCTTTGTGTGGTTTCTGTGTCAGGATATCTGTAGTCTCATAAAAAAGAGTTTGTCAGTGTTCCTTCTGTTTCCTTTGTGTGGAATAATTTGAGTAGTGTAGGTGAAGACTGAGGCAGAAAAGGAAGTAACTCACTGAGTAAACACAGTTTGGTAGTGTTATGAAACCAAGAAGTATACAAAGATGGAGAAGAGGAAGAATAGATAGATTTTTTTCCAGCACTTCAGTCTTTTTATGATGTGGCCAGGTGTGGTTGACTATAGTTCCCTGACCTTCCCTATGATGTCTACTGGGCATATGGGAAAGATTCCTGGAGTTCATGGCTGATTCTCTGTCTGGTCTTTTAAAAGATGGGACCTAAACTTTTGCCTGCTACAAACATTCAAGTGAGACCTTCTTTCTATTTAGACTATGTCTTGAGGCACAAGTGTTCAACTTTCTCATTAGTACCTCAAGATAATACTGATTTTATCTGCAGATGATGAGAATTAATAAAAGTTATATCTTGAGACCTCTGTGGGTCCGGGCTCAAGTCTGGAACCACCAACGGCGTTGGCCTGAGCCAGGACCTCTGCCACAGCAGTCCCAAGGGAGCAAGCTCAGCAGAAAGAGTCCCAAGCATGCAATCTCCGTGGGAGCAGGCCCAAACGACCCATGGTATTGCAGAGCAAATCCTGGGAGTGACAAACGAAATTTAGGAACACCGAGTGACTAAAAGGATGACTGGAACCGTAGCCTTGACTGCACCGTGAGGATCAACCATCTGAGCCTAAGATTCACTGACACCTGAAAGATTGATAACTAGAATCACAGACAGCCCCAACTACACCAATTAGAGGAAAAGATGAGTAGACAAGGTAAGAACACATGCAACATCACAAAGAGCAACACGACACCAGTAAAAGTTAGTGAGCTTATGACAGCAAGACTTGAACAACCAAATATAGATAAGGGAGAAGAAAATGACCAAAAAATAACTTTAGGAAAAAGCTTGAGGCCCTTAAAGAGGAAATGGAAAATTCCATCAAAGAAATGTAGGAAAAGGAAAACAAAAAAATTGGAAGACATCAACAAATCCCTTAAAGGAAACCAAGAAAAAACAATCAAACAGATGAAGAAACAATTCAAGACTTGAAAATTGAAATAGAGACAATAAAGAAAACACAACTGAGGGAATAATAGAAACAGAAATCATGAGAAAACAATTAGGAACAAAAACTGCAACCACAAACAGCAGAATACAAGAGATGGAAGAGAGAATCTCAAGTGCTGAAGATACAATAGAGGAAATAGACTCATTGGTCAAAGATAATATTAAATCTAGCAAAAGCTTAACACAAAATATCAAGGGAATATGGGACACCATGAAAAGACTAAACCTAAGAATAATAGGGATAGAAGAAGGAGAAGTCCAATTCAAAAGCACAGAAAATATATTTAACAAAATTATTGAAGAAAACATTCCCAACGTAAATAAAGATATGCATATGAAACCACAAGTAGCTTACAAAACACCAAATAGGCTGAATAAAAAAAGTCCCCTTACCACGTAATAATCAAAACACTAAATATACAGAATAAAGAAAGAATATTAAGAGTTGCAAAGGAAAAAGGCCAAGTAACATATAAAGACAGACCTATCAGAATTTTACCTGACTTCTCAATAGAAACAATGAAAACAGGAAGGTCCTGGTCAAGTGTTATGCAGAAATTAGGAGACCATGGATGCCAGCCCAGATTACTATACCCAGAAAAATTTTCAATCACCATAGACAAACAAAACAAGATATTCCATGACAGAACCAGATACCTAGCCACAAACTCAGCCCTATACAAAATGCTAGAAGGAAAACTCCAACCCAACGAAGTTGGCTATAACCAAAAAACACAAGACAATAGATGATCTCACAGCATCAAATCTTAAAGAAGGGAAAAATACACAAAATAGCATTACCAACAACTAAAACTAAAATAGCAGGAGATTGCAATCACTGGTCATTAATATCCCTTAATATAAATGAACTCAACTCACCTATAAAGAAACACAGGCTAACAGATTGGATACAAAAACAGAATCTATCCTTCTGCTGCATACAAGAAACATACCTCAACCTCAAAGACAGACATTGTCTCAGAGTAAAGGGTTGGGAAAAATTTTTTTTCAATCAAATGGACCTAAGAAACAAGCTATCCTAATATTTAACAAAATTGACTTCAAAGTAAAATCAATCAAAAGAGACAAAAAAGGACATTTCATATTGGTCACAGGAAAAATCCATCAAAAGGAAAGAAATCTCAGTACTAAACATCTATGGCCCAAATAAAAGGGCACCCTCATATATAAGAGAAACATTCCAAAAGCTTAAATCACACATCAAACCCCACACACTAATAGTGAGAGACTTCAACACCCCACTTTCACCACTGGACAGGTCTGCCAGATGGAAAATTAACAGAAAAATAAGGAACTAACAGATATTATGACTCGAATGGACTTAACAGACGTCTATAGAACATTCCAACTAAATATAAAAGAATATGGCTTCTTCTCAGCACCTCATGGAACCATCTCAAAAATTGACTACATACTAGGTAACAAAGCAAACCTCAACAGATACAAAAAAAATTGGAATAACCCCATGTATCTTTTTGGACCACCATGGCTTAAAGTTAGAATTCAACAGCAACACTAATTCCAGAATGTCCCCAAACACGTGGAAATTGAACAATGCTCACTAGAATCGTAAATGGATCAAGGAAGAAATCAAGAAAAAAATTAAAGACTTTCTAAAATTCAATAAAAATGGCCACAGAACATACCCAGATTTATGGGATACAATGAAAGCAGTGTTAAGAGGAAAGTTCATAGCACTAAATGCCTATATAAAGAAGCTGGAAAAATCCCACACTAGTGAATTAACAGAACATTTGAAAACTCTAGAACAAAAAAAGCAAACTAACCCAGTAGGACTAGACTGCAGGAAATAATCAAATTGAGAGCTGAAATCAACAAAATACAAACAAACAAATAATCAAAAAAACAATATAAAGAATCAATGAAACAAAGAATTGGTTCTTCAAGAAAATTAACAAAATAGACAAACCTTTATTCAAACTAAGCAAAAGGCAAAGAGAGAATATGCAAATTAATAAAATCAGAAATGAAAAGGGGGACATAGCGACAGACATGGAGTTAATCCAAAAGATCACGAGGTCATATTTCTAAAACCTGTACTCCACAAAATTGGAAAACTTAAAGGAAATGGACAATTTTCTGGATAAATATCACTTACCAAAATTAAATCAATACCAGAGAGAAGCAAATTAAATAGATCTATAGCTGCTAAAGAAATATAAACATTCATCAAAAGTCTTTCAACCAAAAAAAAAACTAGGACCATATGGTTTCAGCTTAGAATTCTACAGGATTTTCTAAGAAGAACTAATACCAATACTCCTCAAATTCAAGTACACTTGAACGCATTGGCACAGGGAACCACTTCCTAATATAACCCCAGCAGCACAGACACTGAGAGAAGCAATTAATAAATGGGACCTCCTGAAACTGAAAAGCTTCTGTAAAGCAAAAGACATGGTCAACAAGACAAAATGGCAACCTACAGAATGGGAAAAAATCTTCACTAACCTCCCATCAGACAGAGGTCTGATCTCCAAAATATACAAAGAACTCAAGAAATTGGTCATCAAAAGAACAATCCAATAAAAAAAATGGAGTACAGACCTAAATAGAGAACTCTCAACAGAGGAATCTAAAATGTCTAAAAGACACGTAAGGAAATGCTCAGCATCCTTAGGCATCAGAGAAATGCAAATCAAAACAACTCTGAGATTCCATCTTACACCTGTAAGAATTTCCAAGATCAAAAACACTGATGACAACTTATTCCGGAGAGGTTGTGGGGAAAAGGGAACACTCCTGCATTGCTTGTGGGAGTGCAAATTGGTACAGCCCCTTTGGATATCAGTGTGGTGATTTCTCAGAAAATTAGGAAATAACATTCTTCAAGGCCCAACAATGCCACTTTTGAATATATACCCAAAGGATGCTCAATCATGGCACAAGGAAATGTGCTCAACTATGTTCATCGCAGCACTTTTTGTCATAGCCAGAACCTAGAAACAACCTAAATGCCCCTCAATGAAAGAATGGATAAGGAAAATTTCGTACATTTACACAATGGAATACTACACAGCAGAAAAAATAATGACATCTTGAAT